>NC_090265.1:624872516-625175275 GCF_040414725.1 Anabrus simplex | reverse complement strand
ATCTTCCGGATGCAAGCTCACAGCTGCGCGCTCGTAAGCGCACGGCCAACTCGCCCGGTGCGGGATTTTGAGGGAAGTGTAGACGGTAAGAACGGTAGGGGTAGACCAAGGTATGAATATGACAGGCAGATTAGAACAGATGTAGGATACAGCAGTTATGTAGACATGAAAAGGTTAGCACAGGATAAGGTGGCATGGAGAGCTGCATCAAACCAGTCTAAGGATTGATGACTGAAACAACAACAATAATACGGAATCATATGAAAGTTATTACCTATGTAGGCCTATAGTCGCTCAAGAAAGAATAGGCGCATGGTAGGTAAACTTGTCTCAGAAACAATTGAACCTACAAAAATAATATAATGTTTGTTGTGGGTATCCACGGCGTTTTTATCTGCAAGGGAGGTGAATTATATTTTGATAACAATTGCCTGATAAAATTAGCGAGGAACTTACAATACTATTCATTCATATTAAAAAAATATATAGGCCTACAACTGGCACTAATTTAACCTGCTACTTTCACATAACCGAATAGGTAGAATGAAATAAGTTACCTTTGTAACTAGCCGAGGCGGTAAACGCGTGCTTGGTTCACGTGGGTTCGTTTCTCTGTCAGGAAGTAAAATAATAATAATAATAATAATAATAATAATAATAATAATAATAATAATAATAATAAACGAAATTTCTACTTTTGGAGAGACACTTGGTCCTGAGGTTCACTCAAAATACTTCAAAAATGAGTACCAGGTTAATTCCTGGGAGCAAGGGTGCCCGACCGCACAGCTAACAATTATTTTACTTAGTGCCGAGGTTGTGGATAGTGCATGTTTTTACCTTCCACTCCCCTTAGCGCCTTCATGGCCTGTACGGATATGCCTTTGCTTTTGTAACGTCTCATTAATTGCTGTCGATTTAAAATTTTTTGGAGGGGCAGGAATTTGGTCCCGTGCCGGAAGCCTAAGACACGGAGTTGTCACTATTTTAAACACACTCAGTTGCCACCGCTCTGACCTGGTATCGAACTCGCTTTCTTGGGAACTGAAGGTAAAGAATAACCGACCACACCACTGAGTTCGACTTATACTGAAGAGGTTATGAGCCCTACGTGCATACTATATTCTGTGAAATAAAAAAGCGTGATGTCCTCAGACGAAGTCTTTAACATTGTTGGATCAGGTTTACGAGTTGGAATGTCGCGCCGAGTGAGCGTGAACACGTGCCGTATACAATGCGGTCTATCTTGTGCCAAAACCAAAAGCGTCGGCGTCGGAAGAAAACAGAAGACCTGACTGGGAAGTTGGACAAGAAAGATGAAATATGCGAGTCTGCTACAGGTAAAGTAGTATCAGATTCAGTTTGGAGGTCATCATCTATGTTTGACATACTGGGAGCTAAATATTTTATAGGGTCATTATTTATTAGCTGACCGTGTGGGTCAGTAGATTAGGTGCTAACCTCCTGCATCAAGAATTAGTCGAATCGAATAGTAGCACAGTTGATTGGAATTTGAGGGTATTTAAATGCCAGTAGCTTTACTGAACGTGATAAAGGGCTTTTGTTGTTTGTTTGTTGTTTTAAGGGGCCTAACATCGAAGGTCATCGGCCGAAATGGCTTTTCAGAATTAATTTCCGGCATCCAAAGTCTCATTATGACCGTTACCAATTAGTGAGGAATTTAAACGCATTGCAGGTTATTTATTTATTTATTTATTTATTTATTTATTTATTTATTTATTTATTTATTTATTTATTTATTTATTTATTTATAACTAAGCCTTTTATTTTAAGAGATTTTGCTACTTTAGGAGCTTATTGTTAGAAAATTTCTTGTTATTTCAGTTTAGGTGAATGAGATATACTTGACTCCTCCTTGGATTAAAGGAATCTGGTTTAGAGGAACAGGAGGAATTTTAATGTCTTGCTGCAGGAGATTGTGTACGTCGACTGGACATTATTGCAATTGACAGAAAGAAAGGGATGTGCTGTTGTAATTGATCCGACAGTTAGGTGCGAGGACACCCCTGAGTAGCCACATAGAGGTATATGCGACCCCCCTCGGCGATTGGGGGGCAAGTGCCTCCCCCCCACACACACACTCTTTCTGGAGAAAAATATGTTTTTAGTGGGAACATCGAGCTTGTACGTAGAATTAATGATGGGTGGCCCGAGGAGCTACTCCGACATTTTTAATGGATATTTCTGATTGGATATAGTTATAACTACACTGATATTTTCAAAATCATTAATCCGAAATTACCTGTACCAGCATGAGCGAGGATTTACGATATCTAAATGTATACTTATAAATGATGTAAGTTGATAATCCTACTTTGTAAACTGGCGACCTCTGCGTGAGAGGTTGAATAAAATTCCATGCCCTTACCCTTTACTGTGTGTGCAAAAATGTGGAAGAGCGTGTTTTACTCTAGTCTGTTGTGTGTTTTTAATTGTTGGGGATACGATTGCAAAAGACGCAGGTGTCTGAGAAAAGAAACCATACAATATTTTTCCGGAATTTAAGTGGTAAAAAAAATCACGTAAAGAATAGTCCAGAGTGCGTGAGTGGGACTTAACATTTTCTCTGGAGGCCGTCGGTACTCTACTCTAACCTGCCTGAATACTGGATACTAGTGATGTGCTTGAGCCCGGCTCGAGCTGCTCGAACAGATGACGTCAGAGCTCGAGCCTGTTCGAGCTTTGCTCGAGCTTTTGCGCGCGCCGCAACCTAGCGCCTTGCTGTTACTAACACCCAGCAAACTTGAGAAGGATATGTAAGAGTATTTATGCTGGACAGTACCGGTTGGTCCTCTCTACTGTTACTTCCGTGTATTTTGTACATAATATAATTTCGACCCATATCTATATATTGGAGACAGTCAAAATTTGTGCTTGTGCGATGATTCGTTACACATGCCTCCATCCGAATAAACCAATTCTCTACTAAAATGTGTTGTTGGGGCCGTATAAAGACAGAAAAAGGAAACCATTCACGTGTCGTAAGTTACATATTTAAATGGTTACAAGACTAAAAATGTATATTTTACCTGAAGTTGTTGTTGACACGTTTCTCGCTCGGGTGCATGGCTCAATGGTAAGCGTGTTGGCCTTTGGTTACAGGGGTCCCGGGTTCGATACCCGGTAGGATCAGGATTTTTAAAACCATAAGATGATGTCTTGTTTTATTTGTTCCAGATGGGCTCGAAAACTACTGAACCGATTGACCTGAATTATTGTAAATGATACAGCTTGAAATCGCGAGTCACGTTTGAGTTTCATATAGCCTATATTTCACGCAATCAGACAGTAACATTGTTGCATCATAATATTTATACATGTATTTATGTTTACGATTGATGAGATGTCAATCCTTTCTTACTCAAGGCTTCTATACGAGCAACAAGGGTAATACTCTCCCAAGGAGTGGATTCAAACCCCCCCAACATTGAGGACAGAAGGAGAACCAAGCCTGAGGCGCTGCCAGCTGTCTTAGCCGCCCAAAGCATCGCATTGTAAGAATAATATTACCGTATTCATAATTTTGCACGGTCTAGAAAGCCAAGATTAACAGACGAGAGGATCTGTCGTGCTGACCACACGACACCTCGTAATCTGCAGACCTTCGGGCTGAGCAGCGGTCGCTTGGTAGGCCATGGTCCGTCGGGGCTGTTGCGCCATGGGGTCTGGTTTGGTTTTTTATTCATAATATTGCGCCCAACGTGCAGTTGTTACACGGCACACAAGTACTGCCATGGGAGGAAATAATTCTGTTAATGCGCGGGGAATAATACGGGTACATCCTTCGTCATTTTCATTGCATATTATCATAATCTAAGCCTTCCAATTTTATGGCCAACCTTTATTCCTCATAAGATATACCGGTACGTCAATGACTGAATGTAGTAATATGTGAAAGCACGCACCTCCGTTATAAATATTATACACACACATGTGTGAAAGGTGCTTCACTTCATATGCAGTTTGCTAATCTGCACGTTCTATCTGTAGCCCGAGACAGACACCGCCTTCGATCACGTGACTGCTCGAGCTTGCTTCGAACCTCGGCGCGTATCGGGTCGGCTCGATCCCGCTCTCTACGCGTGTGATGGGCAAACGATACCCGTGTTCAAGCGGGATCGAGCCGACCCGTTACGGGCCGAGGTTCGAAGCAAGCTCGAGCAGTCACGTGATCGAAGGCGGGTTCTGACTCGAGCTACAGCTAGTGATAAGCAAACGTTACCTGTGTTCTAGCGGGATCAAGCCGACCCGATACGCGCCGAGGTTCGAGCCTGTTCGAAGCAAGCTCAAGCAGTCACGTGACCGAAGGCGGGTTCTGACTCGGGCTACAGCTAGTGATGGACAAACAATACCTGTGTTCTAGCGGGATCGAGCCGACCCGATACGCGCCGATGTTCGAGCCTGTTCGAAGCAAGCTAGAGCAGTCACATGACCGAAGGCGGATTCTGACTCGGGCTACAGCTAGTGATGGACAAATGATACCTGTGTTCTAGCGGGATCGAGCCGACCCGATACGCGCCGAGGTTCGAGCCTGTTCGAAGCCAGCTCGAGCAGTCACATGACCGAAGGCGGATTCTGACTCGGGATACAGCTAGTGATGGACAAACGATACCTGTGTAAAAGCGGGATCGAGCCGACCCGATACGAGCCGAGATTCGAGCCTGTTCGAAGCAACCTCGAGCTGTTACAAGACCGAAGGCGGATTCTGACTCGGGCTACAACTAGTGATGGACAAACGATACCTGTGTACTAGCGAGATCGAGCCGACCCGATACGAGCCGAGGTTCGAGCCTGTTCGAAGCAAGCTCGAGCTGTCACAAGGCCGAAGGCGGATTCTGACTCGGGCTACAACTAGTGATGGACAAACGATACCTGTGTTCTAGCGGGATCGAGCCGACCCGATACGCGCCGAGGTTCGAGCCTGTTCGAAGCAAGCTCGAGCTGTCACATGACCGAAGGAGGATTCTGACTCAGCTACAGCTAGTGATGGACAAACAATACCTGTGTTCTAGCGGGATCGAGCCGACCCGATACGCGCCGAGGTTCGAGCCTGTTCGAAGCAAGCTAGAGCAGTCACATGACCGAAGGCGGATTCTGACTCGGGCTACAGCTAGTGATGGACAAATGATACCTGTGTTCTAGCGGGATCGAGCCGACCCCATACGCGCCGAGGTTCGAGCCTGTTCGAAGCAAGCTCGAGCAGTCACATGACCGAAGGCGGATTCTGTCTCGGTGTACAGCTAGTGATAGGCAAACGATACCCGTGTTGTAGCGGGATCGAGCCGACCCGATACGAGCCTGTTCGAAGCAAGCTCGAGCTGACACATGACCGAAGGGTGAGTCTGCCTCGGGCTACAGCTAGTGATAGGCAAACGATACCCGTGTTTTAGCGGGATCGAGCCGACCCGATACGAGCAGAGGTTCGAGCCTGTTCGAAGCAAGCTCAAGCTGTCACATGACCGAAGGGTGAGTCTGACTCGGGCTACAGCTAGTGATAGGCAAACGATACCTGTGTTCTAGGGGGATCGAGCCGACCCGATACGGGCCGAGGTTCGAGTCTGTTCGAAGCAAGCTCGAGCAGTCATCACGTGACCGAAGGCGCAGTTGCATCGTGCTACAGCTAGTGATGGGCAAACGATGCCCATTTTCGAGCAGGATCGAGCCGACCAGATACGCGCCGAGGTTCGAGTCTGTTCGAAGCAAGCCCGAGCAGTCATCACGTGACCGAAGGCGCAGTTGACTCGGGCTATAGCTAGTGATGGGCGAACGATACCCGTGTTCGAGCAGGATCGAGCCGACCCGATACGCGCCGAGGTTCGAGCAGTCACGTGACCGAATGCGCAGTTGACTCGGGCTACAGCTAGCGATGGGCGAACAATACCTGTGTTCTAGCGGGATCTAGCCGACCCGATACGCGCCGAGGTTCGAGCCTGTTCGAAGCAAGCTCGAGCTGTCACATGACTGAAGGTGGATTCTGACTCGGGCTACAGCTAGTGATAAGCAAACGATACCTGTGTTCTAGCGGGATCGAGCCGACCCGATACGCGCCGAGGTTCGAGCCTGTTCGAAGCAAGCTCGAGCAGTCACATGACCGAAGGCGGATTCTGACTCGGGCTACAGCTAGTGATGGACAAATGATACTTGTGTTCTAGCGGGATCGAGCCGACCCGATACGCGCCGAGGTTCGAGGCTGTTCGAAGCAAGCTAGAGCAGTCACATGACCGAAGGCGGATTCTGACTCGGGGTACAGCTAGTGATGGACAAACGATACCTGTGTAAAAGCGGGATCGAGCCGACCCGATACGAGCCGAGGTTCGAGCCTGTTCGAAGCAAGCTCGAGCTGTCACAAGACCGAAGGCGGATTCTGACTCGGGCTACAGCTAGTGATGGACAAACGATACCTGTGTTCTAGCGGGATCGAGCCGACCCGATACGAGCCGAGGTTCGAGCCTGTTCGAAGCAAGCTCGAGCTGTCACAAGACCGAAGGCGGATTCTGACTCGGGCTACAACTAGTGATGGACAAACGATACCTGTGTTCGAGCAGGATCGAGCCGACCCGATACGCGCCGAGGTTCAAGCCTGTTCGTAGCAAGTTCGAGCACATACGTGACCGAAGGCGGAGTCTAACTCGGGCTACAGCTAATGATGGGCAAACGATACCCGTGTTCGAACCGGATCGAGCCGACCCGATACGCGCCGAGGTTCGAGCTCAAATACGTCAACCTCTTGTCGGTAGATTTAATGGCACGCAAAGAACTCCTGCGGAACTAACTTCCGGCACCTTGGCGTGTCCGAAAACGGTAAAAGTTGTTAGTGGGACGTAAAGCCAATAAACTTATTATTCTTTCTTGGCCCTTATATTTTTCTAGCCCGATTTCCCCAGCGCTTTAAAACGAGGATGTAAGGGGTGTTTATTTCCTGTTTGGGGCCATAACCATTGAAGTAAAGAACTCCATTGTTCGTTATTGGCTTTACGACCCACTAGCTACTTTTTCGGTTTTCGGCATCGTTTTCTTTAATTGCCCATCTTCTTTGTCTTAATCTGCTTACCCTCCAGGGTCGGTTTTTCCCTCGGACTCAGCGAGGGATCCTACCTCCACCGCCTCAAGGGCAGTATCCTGGAGTTTCAGGCTCTGGGTCGGGGATACAACTGGGGAGGATGACCAGTACCTTGCCCACGCGGCCTTTCCTGTTATGCTGAACAGGGGCCCTGCGGGAGGATGGGAAGTTTGGAAGGGATAGACAAGGAAGAGGGAAGGAAGCGGCCCTGCCCGTAAGTTAGGTACCATCACGGCAATAGCCTGGAGGAGAAGTGGGCAACCACGGAAAACCACTTCGAGGATGACTGAGGTGGGAATCCAACCCACCTCTACTCAGTTGACATCCAGAGGCTGCGTGAACCCCGTTCCAGCCCTCGCACCACTTTTCAAATTTCATGGCAGAGCCGGGAATCGAACCCGGACATCCGGAGGTGGCAGCTAATCACACTAACCACTACACAACAGAGGCGGACTAATTGCCAATCAATTAATAAATTGATGGTTTCATAACGTAATGCTTACGCACGTAAAATCGGTATAAACTGTATACCTTAACAGTAAACTATGTAGACCCTGTCTGGGCGGACATTCTGAGCCTTTCGCCAGTCAAATGCGAGCGGCCGTCCACTGTGCTATTCATGAAAAACAAAACGGAACCTATTAAGAATATTTTACCTGCATATATCGACGTCGTTTATGTGGAGGTGTCTCCCTCTCATTTGGAATGGTGTCATTCGACGAAGGACGAATATTATGAATTTTTAAGTATCTTATCATCGTCGATGTATTTTTACTATCGTTTTAATATTTTATCACATCGAGTGCATTTTACTTGTTTGTCTGGAAGCTCTTCAAAGTAGTCCCAAGTCCATGACCTTTTTCTACCGGCCACTGTCTGCTCTGTCTGAAGTAATAACAAATTCGTCTATTATAATAATGTATTTTCTTTCTTTCTTAATCTGCATACCCTCCAGGGTTGGTTTTTCCCTCGAACTCAGCTAGGGATCCCACCTCTACTGCCTCAAGGGCAGTGTCCGGGAGCTTTAGACTCTGGGTCGGGGGATACAACTGGGGAGGATGAGCAGTACCTCGCCCAGGCGGCCTCACCTGCGTAGCCTTAAGTTACAGTAGGTACCATCCCGGCATTTACCTGGAGAAGAAGTGGGAAACCACGGAAAACCACTTCCAGGATGGCTGAGGTGGGAATGGAACCCACCTCTACTCAGTTGACCTCCCGAGACTGAGTGGACCCTGTTCCAGCCCTCGTGCCACTTTTCAAATTTCGTGGCAGAGCCTGGAATCGAACCCGGGCCTCCGGGGGTGGCAGCTAAACACACTAACCACTACACCACCGAGGCGGACATAATAATGTATTATTGGGAGATAGTGGGTTCGAGCCCCACCGTCGGCAGCCCTGAAGATGGTTTTCCATGGTTTCCCATTTTCACACCAGGCAAATGCTGGGGCTGTACCTTAATGCTACGGCAGCTTCCTTCCCAGTCCTAGCCCTTTCCTGTCCCATCGTCGCCATAAGACCTATCTGTGTCTGTGCGACGTAAAGCCAATAGCAAATAAAATAATAATGTATTACTAATTATTATTGAAAAAATAATAGCTCGTAGCATACGAAAAACATGTTAATTATCGGTACTTGAAAGTAATGATTAACAACATTAAGCCTGCAAAACACGACAAAGTTATACAGAAACGTATTTCTGAAGAGCGGACAAAATGTAAAATGCAAAGGTACATATTAACGAAATAAATATTACCAATCTGTTGTTCGTACTGCCAGAAAGACTTAAACAAATGCTCTTTCCGTTCACTGAGAACGTTGTGTTCACCACCCCCCGACACATAAATATACTGAGTGTACCTAGTAGTAATCTAATAGGACGAATTGTCCGTCCGCGCTCCGCTTAGTCGATGTGTGGTGTCGCCTGACAGTTCGAACAGGTTCGATACGGCATCGAGCCTACGTAGCGTATCGGGCCGACTCGAGCCTGCTCGAACCTCCGTATCATTCGCCCATCACTACTGGATACAGGGCGTGGCAGCCGAATGGTGTAGTTAGTGGCTTCTCATTAAAGTACCCACGATGTGAACCCCAACCAGTGCAATTCGAACTTCTGAAAAGAAAGATTTTACGTAAAACTGAAGGTGCAGTGGCTATAATCACGATATAGTGTCAATAATCAGGTAAAACTTCAAGCTTGATTGCTTATTCTGAATACCGTATTCAGTTGAATAGTGTAGTTACATACATTCACTGTGATTTTATGCGTCTAAGAGGAGAAAATTTCTCTCTTACCAGTGCTTTCTTTTTCAGCATAGAACGTCTTTCCACGAAAGAGGATATTTCTATCTCCCGCTGACACTAATACTAAAATGACTCTGTACTTCTACAGCACAGGGTTTTTGTTTCCTAAATCCATTACAGTTTAGTAACCTGTACTCTTCAGAGTACCTCAACCATTGCATCACACAAGACGGCTGTCATAGATTTAAAAGTGGGCGTGACCTATCATCAAGGCCATCGCAAACGCTGCGAGAAGGAGAGCATTCGTGTTTTAAAACATTTTAACCTGTGATTACATATGGACGAAATGCATTTGGAGACTCGTAGATGGGGAGCATGAACGGCCTTTCAAGGAAAATGTTCACTAGGTCTGTGTTTCCTTTGCTTAGAAATCAATACAAGGTAATGTAGTATTATGAAAAGCTTTGATGATGCAAAAGGCTAATTTCTATAACAGTCATTTGTAGTTGTACACAACTGAGTTATTAATTATTATAAGAGAACTTTGTAGCCAAACTTGAGTCGTTCGGATCTTGGCTGCAACGATTTTCGGAAATCTTGCCAACTATGATCCCCTCCCACAGTCGCTTTCTAGAAACTTTCTGGGCTAGTTACTTATTTCTTCAGTCCAGGGCATATTTTTCAACACGACCTAAATTATTACCATTTCACAGAAAACAACAGACAATAAATAATTAAATAAATAAATAAATACCTACACACATAAGTAAACATTAGTACACTAATTCTTTAGCCTTAAAATATTGTAAAAAAAACTTCATTTTCGCAGCGACTGAGCTGAAGTTATACAATATGTATGCTCCAATAACCTATGGTAGGAAAGCTCCGAACAATATAATAATGTCATTGTTTTAACGTCCCACTAACTACTTCTGAAGGTTTTCGAAGCCGCCGAGCTGCCAGAATTTTGTCCCACAGAAGGTATTTTAAGTGCCAGTAAATCTACAGGCACGAGGCTGGCGTAGTTGATCACCTTCAAGTACCACCGACTGAGCCAGAATCGAACCTAGTAGGTTGGGGTCGGAAAGCCAGCGCCTCAACCGTCTGAGCCACTCAGCCCGGCAAAAGCTCCAAACATTTTCCGTCCCTTGGTCTTCATCTGAAATTTCTCCACAAAACAAGGAAGTGTTTGTACGCCTCAATACCACCTACGGGGACACGTGGTCGTTGTTACCAGTTCAGAAGGAAATTGACTTATGAGGTAACAAAAGCTTTATATTTTCGTATCATCTGGAGGGATATATTCTTCGATATTTCTAGCTAAGAATAAAACGGAAGAATGAAGTGCATTTTTCTTGTTGTCACTTCCTTTCTAGGCCGGCGAAGCCGTACTTGACATTCTTGTGCATCTATTTGGGGTCAGTCCTACTGATAAAATGTAATGTCAGCAGTAGCGTGCTGGGCGGAGTGCCTTGGACGGTAGAAGCGCCAATCCTTCTCAACCCAAGTTGGAGAGTTCGATCCTGGCTCAATGAAGGAGCAATTTAAGATGCTCATATATGCCAGCCTCATGTCGGTAGACTCTGGCACGTAAAAGAATTCCAGCGCGACAACATTTCGTCGCTTCAGAAAACCATAAAAAGTAGTGGGTGTAAAACCAATAGCATTATTATCAACAGTAGAGTACTTGTAGGTTACAAGGATTCTGATCAGAAAAAGTTCTCTACGAGTCTTTAAAACCTATTCCATCGTTTTTCTCGAAGTTTTATTGTGTTAAACTCAGAAAATTATTTTCAATACGGCTGTCAGAGGAATCGAATCATTTAACTTCGGCTTTCACATCTCTCCATGAAATCTAAATTAATACTTACGGCTATGAAGCTAGGCGTAGAATGAATGGTCAGAAAAAGAGGGAACTTCAGGGAGAGAAAACTTCGTCAAAAATTTCCAAGAGTATTGCACAGTCTAGCTCGTGGAGTTCGTAATACTCGGTATAACTGAAGACAACGAAAAAAAAAAAAAAAAAAAAGGCCTACGTACCGTCAAGCATAAACCATCGGAAGATGTATGTATATTTTTGTAAAATGGAATGTGATAATGTCGTTACACGTGAACAGTTGTAAGTTTGAGCAAGTGTTAGTTAGTTACGCTTTGAACTGGTGATCGACCTGTCACATTAATAAGGTTGTGTCTGCGTTTCATTTCCTTAATTCCTTTGCGAGGGCAGTTGAACGCCAATGAATACTGGCTAGCCATGTGCTACATACCGCTACGATCGTGAATGAAGGATGGAGAGAGTATTGTAAGCACACTTACCGGTAGAGAAACAGCTGCCAACTATGAGCAGTATCCACAGCCACATGTCTGTTGCACACTCAACTTCTACACACTCTAAACAATGCTCTCTCTTTGGCTGTCTTGCATTCCACAACCACCTTTTTGTTTTGTTTTTCCTAACACCGCCACTGATACTCTACTGAGGCAAATTATCTTCTGTATATTTATTATTATTACAAACACGAGAAAAGTTTCCGGTTTCACTCACTCGTATGGCCAAAAACTGAGCTTTCACAGCTATGTCATTCATTTAAACCGGTGCGTCGTCTTCTTGCTTGTTTCTATGAAGCAATATTTACGTAACTTGTTTCTTACCAAGGTTATCGGAAAGAGGAATTAGGATGTGTTAACACTAATGATTAGAACTGCCTAGACTACTGCCTCACCACACCGCATAACCGTCAGCACGTTTCGTTCGTGTGTATAGCATTGAATAAGCTCCGTGTGCCGGCTCGGGTCGGGAGAGCGGGAGTTGCCTTCCTTGCTTTCCCTGCTGTAACTACGAGAGGAGAAAATGGTAGGGGAAGTGTATGTTTGTCGTGGTGGGGGAACGGGAGAAATTGGAAGAATGCCAAGATTGCCTCCAGACTGCCAGACTGCTATTTTCAGAGAAGTGAATCAGAGAAATGGTTCCGCATTGGAAGTGGCTCAGAGGAAAGAAAGCATAAAATACGAATGAAATAGAAGAAATGGAAGTAATAAATATATGCGTCTTGGAATCCACCCGCATGTCGCCGTAGTATATTTTTTGCGAACTCTTGGCTTGGCGGCTTGGCGGGAAGAGTCCAAGAGTATTGCACAGTCTAGCTCGTGGAGTTCGTAATACTCGGTATAACTGAAGACAACGAACAAAAATATAAAAAAATAAAAATAAAAATGAAAATGACTTCGAAATTCCAATTTCATGGTTACCAACTCGCGAACAGTATATGAATACTTACACTGAAAGGAAGCAGGACCAAATTGGCGAGTTCGATTCCAACTCAATCCAGTGATATATGAAGGTGCTCAGATTCGCCAGTCTCGTGTGTAGATTTACCGGCACGTAAGAGAATCCTGCGGGACATTCGGCACTTCGGCGTCTTCGAAAACCGCAAAAGTAGTCAGTGGGAAATGCACTTTTTAATTTTCCGTAATGTCTGTCTGTACGTACGTACGTATGTATGTATGTATGTATGTATACGCATCACGAGAAAACGGCTGAAGAGAATTTAATGAAAATCGGTATGCGAAGTCGGGGAATAAGCCTCTACAATCTAGGCCTTATAATTGTATTCGCGTTGAGTGAAATGGTAGTTTAGGCGAAGGCCTAAAATTTAATTATCAAATATTTATGTTATTAGTGGTCCCAACTTATGAAAATCGGTATGCAAAGGCGGAGATTAAGTTGCTATAATCTAGGCCATAAATAATTTAATTCCGGGCGAGTTGGCCGTACGTTTAGGTGCGCGCGACTGTGAGCTTGCATCCGGGAAATAGTGGGTTCGAATCCCACTGTTGGCAGCCCTGAAGATGGTTTTCCGTGGTTTCCCGTTTTCACACCAGGCAAATGCTAGGGCTGTACCTTAATTAAGGCCACGGCCGCTTCCTTCCCATTCCTAGGCCTTTCCTATCCCATCGTCGCCATAAGACCTATCTGTATCGTAAAGCAAATAGCAAAAAAAAAAAAAAAAAAAAAAAAAAAGGTAAAAGGGCATAGTTTTTGCCCTGGGACTCTCCCCTATTCGATGCCCCCCCTCCTCCTCCGCCGCCGATAAAAGACGAAGAAATTTCACGGATCATGGCTGTCTGCGGCTTACTCGTTGGCTGAATGGTCAGCGTACTGGCCTTCGGTTCAGAGGGTCCCGGGTTCGATTCCCGGCCGGGTCGGGGATTTTAATCGCTTCTGATTAATTCTTCTGGCTCGGGGACTGGGTGTATATGTCCGTCCCAACACTCTCCTCATCATATTCAGACAACATACTACACTACCACCCACCACAGAAACACGCAATAGTACTTACATCCCTCCATAGAGGGTTGGCGTCAGGAAGGGCATCCGGCCGTAAAACAGGGCCAAATCCACATGTGCGACGCAGTTCGCACCCGCGACCCCACAGGTGTGGGAAAAAGCGGCAGGAAAAGAAGAAGAAGAAGAAGAAGATGGCTGTCTGCGGCTTGGTCATTCCAGCTGTGGACTGTTAGATTGGCAGTGTAGTACTGTTCGCTGAAAGTGAGAAAATGTGTGGTTTTTCATTTGATCGAGTATTTCATATGAAAACATTGTTTTTAATCGCGCCATTCCTACTGGCGTCATTGTAATGACCTATGTTCATTTCAGTTGTGAAAGCCACTAAGAAAGTCTTTCTGAGGATGTAAAATGGCAGGTGGAGAGTGAGAGTCTACCATTATAATGAAAACTTCCCAATCTGATTGTGGCCGACGGTAGGCAATCGGGCCTACCATTACAATGAAAATTCTCTAACCCAGTCTTTATATGAGAAAAGACTTGGTGACTTCCCCGTCGCGTTTCTAGGGTAACGTTAAGAGCTATGCAATTTAATACAGTCTTGCTCACAACGTGCACGCTACCTAACCTAGAATTCTGTATACTACCCTATGTAGAATTCCGTAGCGGAACACGAGTACACCAGCTATTATTATTATTATTATTATTATTATTATTATTATTATTATTATTATTATTATTATTATTATTATTATTATTATTATTATTATTATTAACTTTATTGGCCACATTGGACTACTTGAGTCTTCCATGTACACTTTTTCTTTGAAGGTTGCACAGTTTGATTCTTCTTATCTGCCCAGGACCCCTTCATTCGTTCTGATCGCAGTGTTCATAATTCGTCTGAAATTTCTCCAAGCCTTCTGTGCATCATTTCAGTTGAAAATGTGTGATTCTTAAGAAGGGTGGTGATGTTATTCTTGTTCTCTGCATTTGTGATTTCGAGTCCAGCTGTTTTTAGATCCTCTTGAATTTCTTTGATCCAATGCCCTCCTGTCTTCTTTCCCAGATTTCTCATCACTAGTTGTCGTAAAATCCTTTTTTCTGGTAATCGTAAGATGTGAAAGAAATAAGAGATTCTTTTCTTCTTCATCGTGCTGGTAACTGAGTCAATCTCTCGATAGACAGTTTCATTGGGGAGGATTCTCCAGACTCCTTCAACCTGGTACTTTTTATTTATGTATGTTGTACAGTATATAATAAATTATTATTATTATTATTATTATTATTATTATTATTATTATTATTAAATGAGGAACGATGTTCAGACTTGAAATTATCAGGCCCAGTATTCACAACGCCCTCTCTCACTAATTGTAAGACAGGAACAAGTATCCCTAAATGTACCAGGTAAAATAAATTATATATCTATCTATCTACCTCACCTTTAAAGTTGGCAGGATATAAGAACTCGTGCACTTTGTGTCGTGTATTTTTTTCTTATGCATCCATGGTAGTTGCATGACTAGCGAGGCAGTGCATAGTGCTCGATGGTGCAGTTGCTGCTTTTTTATAATATGATGGTTTCAATTATTATTAATAGGTGACTGAATTTAAGGGACTGCATTTTGATTGTGAAGTCTCATGGTTATCACTCATACGTACGTGTCTGGTGATTTGGCTTTCATTGTTATTGTGGTGTCTGTCATTGTGTTGAGTACTCAGCCCGAAGGCTGGTTGAATCCTCAACAGCTCTGCCATCGGACGTCATAGATGGTCTAGGCGTACAAGGCTCAGAGTGTAATTATAATTTCATTATTATTGGAGACAGCCATGTACTAACGAGTGAGTATAGAAAGAATCCGGATAGGGACTACTCTGAAAATTATAGTCGAAGCTAAGTGTATCCTCTATTTGCTGGGATATCCGTTAAGAAGAGCTTAAGGTCCAGCAGCCAATTTCGTTGCTTACTTAGCACCACCCGGGAGACACGTGATAATGTGCCTCAGACCATCCAGCACGTTATTATGGAGTGCCCAAAAATAAGATTCAATGGATCCATTAAAGAATTACATAGTGCCTCTACAGAAGCAGTGGACTGGCTGAAAAGTCTGGACATTAAGTTTTGAATGCTGACTTGTAAATCACATACTTATTTAAGAAATATGTATTTATATGTACTTATAATGTATCCTTGTTTTGCCATACGAAATAATAATAATAATAATCATTGAAAATCGCCGATGACTCACAGCAGAGTAGTTTTTTGTTTGTTTGTTTGTTTGTTTGTTTGTTTGTTTGTTTGTTTGTTTGTTTGTTTGTTTGTTTGAACATCTACTGTACTGAAGGGGCTACCTAGCCAAGTTGACGAAGGCCAGCTCGGTTCAACCGAAAGGATGCAGATTCGATTCCCCGTCAGGAAGTCGAAAAATGTGGGAACGAGATTTCCAATATTGAAGTTCGCTCATTTTGCACCAAAAATATAATTTTTTATGTTATTGGTTTTACATATCACTAACTACTTATTACGGTTTTCGGAGGCGCCGGTGTCGGAATTTTGTTTCGCATGTGTTCTTCTACATGTCAGTAAATATATACAGACACGAGGATGACGTATTTGAACACCTTCAAATACTACCGAACTGAGCCAGTTTCGAATCTGCCATATTGGCATCAGAAGGTCAGCGCTCTATCTTCTTTCTCAGCTCGGCTACACCGAAAGTGAGAACCAGTTTAATTCCTGAGGACAACGACTATCCCATTTTTTTGCTAGTGGCTTTACGTCGCGCCGACACAGATAGGTCTTATGGCGACGATGGGATAGGAAAGGCCTAGGAGTCGGAAGGAAGCGACCGTGGCCTTAATTAAGGTACAGCCCCAGCATTTGCTTGGTGTGAAAATAGGGAAACCACGGAAAACCATTTTCAGGGCTGCCGACAGTGGGATTCGAACCCACTGTCTCCCGGATGCAAGCTCGCAGCCGCGCGCCTCTGTCCGCACGGCCAACTTGCCCGGTCATACAAAGGTTAAAAGGACAGGATGTTCTTATAAACAAGAAAAGAAGTGACGTCCGAAAAAACTGACCGCACGAGAAAAAAAAGGTTCATAGTAACCACAGTTAAAAAACAACCACACACTACATCTTCGGCAATAGCATCGCAGTTGGCAGAATATTTCCATCATGTAGTGTCAAACAAAACAGTAAGGAGGGTCCTTCATCGTGCTGGGTATCGATCTAGGGTCCCAAGAAAGAAACCACACAACGAAAGTGAATCGACGGAAGAGACTACAATTTGCAAAAGAATATGTGACGAAAGATAATGCGTTTTTGTCGACAGTGATGTTTACAGATGAGAGTAAATTTAATACTTTCCGAAGTGATGGACCCATTTTAGTGTGGAGACGCCCTAACACACAGCTCCATGAGCAGAACCTCATTGCCACTGTGAAGCACGGCGGGGATGGGGTTATGGTGTGGGGCTCAATCGCCGCTTCAGGTGTCTTGGTATTTATGGACAGATTTCATTATTTGAACATCCTGAAAGAAAACGTTCGCAAAAGCGCCGAAGAGCTTGGGATTGCTAATGAGTTTTACTTCCAACACGACAAAGACCCCAAATATACGGCGGAAATTGTTCGCTTGTGCGTACTCTACAACACGCCGCACACATTAAAAGCACCTCCCCAATCGCTGGATACAAACCACATCGAACATTGGAGTGAATTGAAGTCCAAACTAAGAAAACACCAATTAATATTGAATTTTCACGACCGCATTGTAATCGAAACAGACTTATTTATTTATTTCCAGTTTATTTTGTGCTTTCTAATGTACACTGCTGTACATGGTATGCGTTTGGGTTTGTAATTTTGATCTGTACTCCGTATTGGTCCAGCAATAAAGCATTTTGTTTTGGATGGGTTGGGGGTATGAATACTTTTGTCCATGTTTGTACCTCGCTTCGAACATTCATCAGTATCAGCACCTTTCAAAGGCTTATATTCTCTCTCATTCTGCACCAGTTAGACCCTGTTGTATACACGGTGCCATGCTTTATACAATCATCTTTCTTTGAGGTGGCGATTTTCTTTCCTTAAGAAATACCTCCTTTACTTGTACTAGGTCATATTTTGTGTGTTTGCTGGACTTAGACAGCTGAGCGAAGTTGGCGGGTTCGATACTGGCTCAATCCAATGTTTTTTTAAATTTTATTTTTTAAATTCTTCATATTCGAGAGCGTCGTGCCGGTACATTTATCGGCATGTAAAATTAATCCTGCTGGACATAATCCCCGCACCTTGGAGTCTCCAATCCCGCGAAGATAGGTAGTTAGCAATCGTAAAACCAATTAGGCCTACGCTTTATATCGTCCTTACGTGTGCCTTCATTGACAACTGTACTATCCAAATAGCAATATTCGCGTACGTCCGTTAAGACTTTTTTCCTAATTAATATTTCATGTATCACTTCGGTGAAGAAAGCAGCAAGAAACTTCCTCACATCCCATTTCCTCTTCAGTGGCGCATTCTATTAATTTGGTTTTTTGTCATGCTATCTTCTTCTCAGAGCCCAGATCCATTTCTGGTGGGATACTGTTTAATAATAATAATGTTATTGTTTTTACGTCCCACTAACTACTTTTTCGGTTTTCCGAGACGCCGAGGTGCCGGAATTTTATCCCGCAGGAGTTCTTTAACGTTTCAGTATATCTACCGAGACTGTCGTATTTGAGCACCTTCAAATACCACTGGACTGAGCCAGGATCGAACCTGCCATGTTGCGCTCTACGTCTGAGGACATCGGTGTTTACAGAGCATCATTGCCATCTGAACAAATTTATTACTTTCATTGATCGGCAGCCCGTGGTTTTCCATTTTCACACCAGACAAATGCTGGGGCTTTACCTTAACTAAGACCACGGCCGCTTCCTTCCCAATCCGAGCCCTTTCCAATCCTTGCGTCGCTGAAAACCTTCTATGTGTTAGTGTGGCGTTAAACCGCTAAATAAGTAAGTACATGAGTATACTAGTAATGCCATTCCTTATGCAGCCAAGTCTCTCTATTGAATGGTGTGAAAGTATCGCTCAATGATTCCGTTAGTGTGCGATTTTCAGTGGGCTTGGGTTGTAATAGCGCCCTTTGGCTCGGTGAAGAAAGCAGCAAGAAACTTCCTCATATTCCATTTCCTCTTCAGTGGCCTCTCTGTGGCAGCTGATAGCGGAGCTGTTGGAGATCCAACCAGCCTTCGGGCTGAAAATCAACTTACATGCTCATTCACCAGGACTGAAACCATATAATTCAGCAGTTTCTCCTGATCCCCTGCCAACGAAGGGATTAAATATTAATAGTAATATAGTAATATTACGTGTGGAAATAATAAAAATATTCGGCGCTCGAGCTCCGAGTAGCTCACGACTAATGGGACTTGGTTGTTCGCTACAAGGGCGTGTGTCTGTTATTGCTTCCATTTACTTTTACCAGTTTCCATTTTCATATTTTCTGTACTGCCTTTCCTAACCACCTCTTGTGCCCTTTGCAACCTTTGCACCTTCCGAAGCCTAAGGTTTCTTTCACTTTGACCATTGCATATCATGGCCGTTCTTCATGACTAAATGGTTAGTATGCTGGTCTGCGGTCCAAGGGATCCCGGGTCCGATTCCCTGCCGGGTCGGGGATTTTAACCTTCATTGGTTAATTCCGATGGCTTGGAGGCTGGGTGTGTTTGCCGCCTTCAGCATTAGAATTCATCGTAGGTAGGGCTCGATCCTCATAGACGCGCAGGTCGCCTGCATTAGGCCTCTGAGGAGGCCACACGCCATTGTTATATTATGTCCCTGCCTCTTGTGTATCCCTCCTTTGAGAGGTTCGGGCCGTTTGGTTATTCTTATTCTCCCTTGCGGTAGACAACCAGGTGCTCATGTCTCCTTAACCTCTTATAATCAGTCAGTGAAGTAGCTTCGTATCACCTACTGAACCAGACTAATACCTCTTTCGTTGAAAATTGAATTCTCTAACTACCTACCACGTGAGTGGAATAATCCGCTACCATATTAGTTAGCCTGCGGTTGTAGGCATAATAATAATAATAATAATAAGAAGAAGAAGAAGAAGGTTCATTGATGTTATGTCTTTCTGCGTTTGTTCTGCATGCCTCTGCAAAGGAAATAATCGCCTCCAAAACCTGTTGTTTACAACTAGAATTAAGATCTTTTCTGTTTAAACCTTTCTTACTGTGAAATAATAATTAGACGCCGAGTCTATCATTTCTTAGGTCTCACTGTTACTTACTCTTTATATTTTTCCAGATAACCTACTTTCCTCGGGTGCGGTTCGCGTCCCACTACCAGAGTCGATTTTTACGCAGTTCCTTTTCATTGATGGCCAGTCCTAACAAACCTTTTGGGTTTGAACCCGAACTCTACCGTCGGCAGCCCTGTTGGTGCTGTACCTTAATTAAGGCCATGGCCGCTTCCTTCTTAATCCCATCCCATCCCATCCCATCCCATCCCATCCCATCCCATCCTATCCTGTTGTCACCGAAAACGCTATATAAAAATAAAATAAAAACTCAGTTGACAGTTGTTATGTCTCCGAGTGCAAGCACAACCGAAAGGAAAGAGCTCATTATTATGGACGTTTCTTGCCTAGTTAATACACGGAGAATTTATCTACATTTTGCCAGTAAAAGGATGCACTTGTATGCTTTTATATCAAATGTTTATTTTTGTTTACCATGTAGCATTCGCTATAAATTTTCCTAAATGCTGCTTGTCACTTTCGTAAGATAATAGAACTACACACATTTGTTCGCGAAGTATTAATCGGACAAATGTGTATTAAAGAGTATGACAAGAAATATTTAATTACGAAAGACCATTGTACGAGACGAGGTATGCAATGGCTTGATGATGATTGTTCCATACCGTCCGGCCCGCCGAACTGTAAAAATAAGTTTGGTAATACATTACTTTTTGTATTCTATCCGCCTATTGCCATTTCTTGATGGATGCAATATTTTTGTATCCGTCTCTTGGCACAGGCCAGAGTAAAGGGTAGCTTTCACCGAAGTCCCAGTCTCATCCATGGCTGTGGCAATATGGAAGCTGCTGGGGTATGTGTGGTGCTGAGTAATGATATTTGGAGCACAACCAGTGTGTCTGAGTGTTATGAAAGGTGTTGCTCATAGGATCAGTCGTACTGCAGTGGCACCTTCTGGTCCAACGAGGAAAGCAATGGCAAACTACCTCACTCCTCATCCTGCCTAGTACGCTTCATTTAGGCTCTGCCATTGGTTTTTGTGGTTTTCCTATAACTGCACAGCCTTTGGTAGTGCTATTTGAGGATCCAATCAGCCTCTGGGCTGATGACCTAACAGACAGACATGTATTCTATATGGTGAGAAAGTTAATTACTGTGATGTGATATGAAAGGGCGAAAACTGTTAGGTTACGAACTTATTACCTAAATAAAATACACAGCACTGGAAAATAGTAAACTACTTTTGGCCTCAAAATTGATTTTTAGACATAATAGTTCCAGTTTCATTAAGGAAATTGTTAAAATACTTTTTTTGTGTCTTTTTGAAAATTGCAATTTTGAAACGTGTAAAGTAAGACGAATGTAGAGAAATTTTTAAAAACTTGTATTTGTATATTTGGTCTACGTCCAAGACAGTAGATGAGAAGTATGAAAATGAAGTTTTAAGAACAAGTCCCCATTCATCACATTGACAGGCCGTAAACGCCCGACTACGGGATCTTTACAGACACGCCCGACTTTGAATTTATCAGTAGCCCTTGTTCTCATGGCCATACTCTGACTGAAGTCGGTACTTTTGCACATTTTAACGGAAAATTCTTGATGCTGTGATGTCTACAGTATACCATTTCCACAAAGTAGCATTCATACCTCCACAATCAATAGCAATAGGTTGCGTGACTCAATTAAAAACCACCTTTACAAGTCCAGAGCATCTGCGAGTGTTGAAGGGCGACAAAGTCTTTACTAGCGTATCCCAACGAAATTCGAACGCCCCCAGTGCCAAATATATCTTCTTCTTCTTCTTCTTCTTCTTCTTCTGTCGCTTTTCCAAAACTATGGAGGGGTCGAGGTGCGAACAGTGTCGCACATGTGGACTTCAACGTGTTTTACGGCCCAGTGTCCTGACGTCAACGCTTTGTGGAGGAATGTAGGCCTATTCACCATTGTGTTTTTCTGTTGAGGTTGGTAGCGTATATGAGGAGATGTGTATTGAGACAAACACGAACACCCAGTCTCCGAGTCAGAGGAATTAATCAAACGCGGCTCTGTCTGGAATACATGGGCCAAGAAATGTGCAAACTACAAGGAACTGAAAAGAAAGGCCTAAAGAAGACTGCGACGCTAACCATTCAGTCAAAGATCCGAACCAAGAAATAATGAAAACAATGGTAACAGACCAGTAACTTGGCATAGTTGGTTAGACGGATGCCGACTCCTGTGCTTATGGTTGCGTAATTGAATCCGGGTATAGTTGGTTGACATTTAAGCGTCCTTAAATATGAGAGGTCCTTACCGAGCGCAATGGCCGCGCGTGTTAACGCACTACTGCTATGGAGTCGAACTTTGCATTCGAGAGACGTGTCGGTTCGAACCCTATCGTCGGCTGTGCTGAGAATGTGATTTTCCATTTTCACTTCCAGGCAAATGCCGGGACAGTTCCTATTCATAGGCCGCAGTCGATTCCTTACCCACTTTCATTCACCATATTAATTTAATCTTCATTAGCTCCTCAACTTAGATGCTGGAAGCTCGTCCGGCCGTAAAAACACGCCATATAAATTCACCTCACCTCATCCCCGACCCCGTATCAGGAAACAGGACTAAGGGGCAGACATACAAATAGGAGAGATTCGTGTCAGTACTCAGTAGTTTTTGTGAACAATTCTGAATAATTGCAAAATTGATTGGCATTTGAACACAAAGCAATAATAATAATAATAATAATAATAATAATAATAATAATAATAATAATAACAAGACCCGCTCCTCTAGTGTTCTCGCGTTGGCTGATTGGTCATCGAACCAGTCATCAGATCCAGATAAAATACCCTAATATGGCCGGGAATCGAGCCTCCGGTGAGGATGGTTGCCTTGTTGGACTTCATCTTAACATCTTAAAGTAATGATCACCACTACCGCGGCCTCATACTTGTATACTTCAGAAAGGCATATAACTCCATTGCCCGCGATTCATTGCTTCAAATTAATCATTGAAATTAAAACGGATGTTAGGCAGGGAAATGAACCCTCACCACTCTTCTTCAACTGCGTAATGGAGAAAGTAATACAGGAGTGGCTTCAGATGCTACAAGGTAGAAACTTGTTCAGACCTTTAATGATTCAGACAGCTTAGCTTTTGCGGATGATATAGCTGCAGTGACAGAAAATTTGAAACTGCGATAGAAGAAATGAATGTGCTGAAAGAGGTAGCAGAACTAACAGGCTTGCGGATTCTTCTTTTCCTACCGCTTTTTCCCACACCTGTGAGGTCGCGGTTGCGAACTGTGTCGCACATGTGGATTTGGCCCTGTTTTACGGCCGGATCCCCTTCCTGACGCTAACCCTATATGGAGGGATGTGATCACTATTGCGTGTTGCTGTAGTGGTTGGTAGTGTAGTGTGTTGTGTGAATATGAAGAGGAGAGTGTTGGGACGGACACAAACACCCAGTCCCCGGGTCAGAAGAATTAATCAGAAGCGGTTAAAATTCCCTACCCGGCCGGGAATCGAACCCGGGACCCCCTGAACCGAAGGCCAGTACGCTGATCATTCAGCCAACGAGTCGGATAACAAACAGGCTTGTTTACATTCTTTGAAAAGACGGAACCGTTTGCATAAGTTGAAATACCTTGGTGAGCGGATCTAATCAAACGGACTAGATACGGAGGCCTTAGCGGCAAGAAAAAAAAGAAGAAAAAAAGAGAAAAAAGGAAAGGAGGTTTCTTTCCAATCCACCCGGGACAAAAGGCGATTTTCCATAAATACCTAAATTCATCATTACAACACTGTCGTCAAGCCGGTATCTCTTTATGAGTCAGAATGCCTTATCCTCTTTCAGAAATGTGCGCTCGCTAAGTTAGAGCAAAACGAGAGAACGGTTCTTTACAACATACTTGGACCAAAGTACAAAAAACTGGATGTGCATAAGAAAATCCGGACCAGAAATTTAATCTTAATATAGAGAAGGTCACGGACACAATGCGCCAACGGAAGGGTCGCTTCTACGGTCACTTCCAACGCGACGGATGGACGAGTCTCGATGGACAAAACGCATTTTTAACAATTTCGACTCAAAACCAAAAACAACAATTCCCTGGTACGTTAACGTCAAGAAAGGCCTCGAAGAAACTGACCTACGACCAAACGATGTGCACAGAGGAGACCTCTAAAGAACAAGCATCGTGACTTACGGGACATTCAGATGACAAGTGGACAGCTGGCGCAAAGTGGTCGAGTGAACGCCGTGCTCGACACAGCGAGCTAATGAAAATCTACTGGATCAATCGAACATCGAATAAACGCGAGAATTTATAATGAAACTTATCGTGGTCCCTGGTTGGCCGATTAGCGTATAATAAATAAATAAATAAATAAATAAATAAGTAAATAAATAAATAAATAATGTTGTTGGGTTTACGTCCCACTAACTGCTTTTTTACGGTTTTCGGAGAATAAATAAATAAATCATTTAATAATAATAATAAATAAACTTCCTAGGTAAATATTTAGTCACTATATTGTTGTAACGAAAGTATACAGCTCGTCGCACCTTACACACCCACCAGCCGATGGTCGCACTGACAGGTGGCGTACAGCGGTACGAGTGAATGGAAATGCCGAACACCTGGCGTTGGTTACGTGTTCTCCTCCCACTGTCCAGGTCAGATTCCGATCTGTTTCGGGAACTGAATCATAAGCGGTGTAGACAATATCTGGTGTCAGTTCTGTCGTTGACGATATGGTGAAATTAATCAAGAAGCTGGACGCTAGTTTCTATTCCTCGTCATCATTGGCTTGGCTGCAATTTGTGAGCCTTGACCATCCTCTAAAAGTTTCTGCCAGTCTTTCCTATTCAGTGCCATGTCCCTCCAGTTCTTAATTCCCAGAGTTCTGACATACACTACCAATTTTCCAGGATCCTTCCGGCAACGAATTAAATATTCTCTTCATAATCCGATTATCATTGGTATATAGTCCATGTCCAGTCCACTCTAGCCTCTTGATGTTAATGATTTTAACAATATCAGATTCATTAAGTACTTCGATAAATCGAGAAATTCGTGTAACTGAATTTCGAGTAATAGAGAAATACAGTAAGTACACGTGAAGAATGGGACAAATGGCCGGGAAATTTAAGTTACTTCGAGATACTGGAAATTCGCGTAATGGAGGTTCGACTTTATTAGCATTTTCTTGAGTAAATGTCGTTGATGTCTTGTCGACATGACCTGTCCCATATTGCCATTTCAAAAAGCTGGGGACCATACTCATAGGGTCCATCATGCCGCAATAGCACTTTCTGGGCCAGTGAGGAAAGCAATAGTCATTTATCTTATGGCCTTATACGTCTCATTATGGTTCCGCCATCGGTTTTTGCCATTTCCTTGGCTGGTGCTATTTGAGGATCCCACCAGCCTCCGCGATGAAGACTTCATTGACAGTTGAATTACTGGCACAGATCCCTGGAATTTACGCTTCATTAAACAGTAACCGACTCTCTCGGGAGTTTATCGTGCTACCTTGAGGTTAGAAGTAACCTACTGCTCTGCCAACCGAAATTCCTTTAGCTATTAAGAGTCTGTTTCCTAACCTGGAATTATTTACTTCTGATTATTTTATTCAATCCCCCTGTGTGGATTAGTGGTAGTGTGTCGGCCTCCGGATCCCAAGATAGCAGGTTCAGACCCGACAGGGATAGCCGGATTTGTGAAGGGCAGAAAAAAATCATTTCGACGCTCCATGCCGTACAATGTCGCCATGTAAAATATATATCTGCGACACATTTGATGTTCACCCGACAAATTTAATTAGAAACTAACCCTTAGAGGCTCAAGAGAGATTTAATTTCTTCTGCCATCTAGTAGGCCTAAAGTAAAATGGAACTTCGAAATTGTCGAGCAGACAGACAGATGGAATAACATTAGCTGAGGCCGTGGTATTATTATTATTATTATTATTATTATTATTATTATTATTATTATTATTATTATTATTATTATACAATAACACACATTTCTGTTCGTTGAATTTCGCTCTAAAGGAATGGTTGGAAACGGATTTCGACAGGTGACAACTGTTACGGACTTAGCAGCTTCATGATTTCATTCTTCTAATTGTTTGTCATTACAGTCAGCTGTCTTTTTTCTCTCTCGGTGTTATCATCGAGTGAAATTATTGCTGATATGGCCTAATCGACGTAAAAAGGCGTAGAATTTCCATTAGTAGGTTTTGTTACAGACATTACACTGAATTACGTATTTTTCGATCTACGTAAGAGTAGAAAATTGCATACTTCTACCTTCTAATTGGTTTTTATTTCAGGGATAATACTGTCACAAATACATAACGCAGTGGATCATACGATGTGAGGAATGGTTTGGATCTGAATTTATGTTGAGTTTCTGGACACGGACTGAATATTCTGAGCTAAATAGGAAGAAATCGCTGTTCGCTTGTTGTGACTTGACATACTCGTACAATTATGACGTCAAATTGGGCGCGTGTCGTGCATATTGATATTGGCCTTTTTTGTCCCAAGAAATCCTTGGCCGAAATGGTGCCCCTCCTTAAGAATTGTTATGCGGCCAAGCCTGGGAAGAACTTGTTGAATGAGCTTATGTGACGGGGCGGAGAATCATTGGTACAGCATGGCCTTTAGGAATGTCTAACATCAGTCCACTATTGCATTTTTTTTTTTAAGGAATGGTTTTGTATAAAATAATCTCCTGTAGAATTTATTCTAATTGCAATAACCAATTAATGTACCAGGAGATGCCGCCCTTCTAGAATAGTGTGTGACGGGAATGTATACATTCCAAGATTATCATATTAGGAATCTCTGTCTTAGTATTACTGTATCGAAACAGCGTGACATTAATATTGTATCCCCAAACCCCCCGGCACTTAACGCGACCGCTGCTCAGCCCGAAGGCCTGCAGATTACGAGGGGCCGTGTGGTCAGCACGACGCACCCTCTCGGCCGTTATTCTGGGCTTTCGAGACCGGATTAATATTGTATAGATTACTGTAATATTCAGGGTATTAACTCAAAAATACACACTTCAGTTAGAAACACCAATCGCTGGAATAAACATGATGTATATAGAACACTGTATTTTGGGAAAGGAATGTAGCCAACCCATTGTTATTTTCAGAAAGAAAGCTGTCCATTGTAGGTTGTTCTTTCATGTGAAGAGAGAATAAATTTGAAGGCTTTTTATTGTTGTAATCTCTTCAAAAACAAGACATGATTTTTTTTTTGCTAGGGGCTTTACGTCGCACCGACACAGATAGGTCTTATGGCGACGATGGGATAGGAAAGGCCTAGGAGTTGGAAGGAAGCGGCCGTGGCCTTAATTAAGGTACAACCCCAGCATTTGCCTGGTGTGAAAATGGGAAACCACGGAAAACCATTTTCAGGGCTGCCGTTAGTGGGATTCGAACCTACTATCTCCCGGATGCAAGCTCCCAGCCGCGCGCCTCTACACGCACGGCCAACTCGCCCGGTAAGACATGATTCAAATCCAGATGTTTCCACATAGTACGCTAGGCGGAACAAAGGTCGAATTATGGATATTGTACTGTATTGGATTCGTGCAAAAAGTGGACTGGCGGTTTATGATGGATCTTGAAGCTTCATGACCTCCAGAAAGAGAAAAATTGGGTTTTACAGCTTAACCGTGGTGTAAGACGCCGAGGGAGCTCCTTTCGAAGCATTTCATAGGATGTTTGGTTCACAATCTCGTCTAAAACGACAATTGAATCTAGATGAAAATTGCGAGTTTTGGTTCCGGTATTAATTGTCCTGCTCCCCTTGATCACTGCCTGTGCTGATTGGATGGTATTTTTCATACTTTCTGTATACAGTGATATACCGTAGACTAGTACGTATATTCAAAAATGTTTCGTTTCACAGATGCATCCAGAGAGAGCACGAACTAAATAAATACAATAAAACACTGCTTCGAAAACAAAAATACTGTAGATGGCAACAGACGGAAAAAACTCATCTTATTCTCTAGAATGCGGGATACTGGATTAGGTCAGTGCTTCAAGGAAGATTTTGAGATAGTACACTGACTGACAGAGCAAATGCAACACCAAGAAGGAGTGGTCAGAACTTTTTGCCAATTGCAGGGTAGACTGACGTCACTGAGGTATGCTCATGATGTGAAATGCGTCGCTGTGCTGCGCACGTAGCGAACGATAAATGGGACACGGCGTTGGCGAATGGCCCACTTCGTACCGTGATTTCTCAGCCGACAGTCATTGTAGAACGTGTTGTCGTGTGCCACAGGACACGTGTATAGCTAAGAATGCCAGGCTGCCGTCAACGGAGGCATTTCCAGCAGACAGACGACTTTACGAGGGGTATGGTGATCGGGCTGAGAAGGGCAGGTTGGTCGCTTCGTCAAATCGCAGCCGATACCCATAGGGATGTGTCCACGGTGCAGCGCCTGTGGCGAAGATGGTTGGCGCAGGGACGTGTGGCACGTGCGAGGGGTCCAGGCGCAGCCCGAGTGACGTCAGCACGCGAGGATCGGCGCATCCGCCGCCAAGCGGTGGCAGCCCCGCACGCCACGTCAGCCGCCATTCTTCAGCATGTGCAAGACACCCTGGCTGTTCCAATATCGACCAGAACAATTTCCCGTCGATTGGTTGAAGGAGGCCTGCACTTCCGGCGCCCGCTCAGAAGACTACCATTGACTCCACAGCATAGACGTGCACGCCTGGCATGGTGCCGGGCTAGAGCGACTTGGATGAGGGAATGGCGGAACGTCGTGTTCTCCGATGAGTCACGCTTCTGTTCTGTCAGTGATAGTCACCACAGACGAGTGTGGCGTCGGCGTGGAGAAAAGTCAAATCCGGCAGTAACTGTGGAGCGCCCTACCGCTAGACAACGCGGCATCATGGTTTGGGGCGCTATTGCGTATGATTCCACGTCACCTCTAGTGCGTATTCAAGGCACGTTAAATGCCCACCGCTACGTGCAGCATGTGCTGCGGCCGGTGGCACTCCCGTACCCTCAGGGGCTGCCCAATGCTCTGTTTCAGCAGGATAATGCCCGCCCACACACTGCTCGCATCTCCCAACAGGCTCTACGAGGTGTACAGATGCTTCCGTGGCCAGCATACTTTCCGGATCTCTCACCAATCGAACACGTGTGGGATCTCATTTGACGCCGTTTGCAAACTCTGCCCCAGCCTCGTACGGACGACCAACTGTGGCAAATGGTTGATAGAGAATGGAGAACCATCCCTCAGGACACCATCCGCACTCTTATTGACTCTGTACCTCGACGTGTTTCTGCGTGCATCGCCGCTCGCGTTGGTCCTACATCCTACTGAGTCGATGCCGTGCGCATTGTGTAACCTGCATATCGGTTTGAAATAAACATCAATTATTCGTCCGTGCCGTCTCTGTTTCTTCCCCAACTTTCATCCCTTTCGAACCACTCCTTCTTGGTGTTGCATTTGCTCTGTCAGTCGGTGTATATACAAATTTTTGTGAGGAGAGGTTGGACGACAGAGTTTTGTTGCGAGATCATACATTGTAGGTAGCAGTGGTGTAATAATAATAATAATAATAATAATAATAATAATAATAATAATAATAATAATAATACAAACCCCATGACACTACAGCCCTTGGAGGGCCTTGGCCTACCAAGCGAACGCTGCTCAGCCCGAAGGCCTGCAGATTACGAGGTGTCGTGTGGTCAGCACAATGAATCCTCTCTGCCGTTATTCTTGGCTTTTTACACCGGGACTGCTATCTCATCGTCAGATAGCTCCTCAGTTCTAATCACGTAGGCTGAGTGGACCTCGAACCAGCCCTCGGGTCCAGGTAAAAATCCCTGACCTGGCCGGGAATCGAACCCGAGGCCTCCGGGTAAGAGGCAGGCACACTACCCCTACACCATGTGAATAATAATAATAATAATAATAATAATAATAATAATAATAATAATAATCGTATGGCTTCAGCTACCGTGTGCAGACATTTTAATTCGACGCCATCTGGCTGCCTGCTCGTCAGTTTCGACGTTCCGTTTTAAACTAAGCCTACTAGATGGCAGACAGAGTAAACTGAATCTCTCTTGGGCGTCTGTGGCTGAGATTTAATGAATTTTACCGAGTAAACACCAAATGTGTCACCAGAGACCTTTTACATGCCGACATCGTACGACATGGAGTGTCGAATGGACTTTTTCCGTCCTTCAAAAATACGACTACCTCTGCCGGGTTTGAATCCGCTATCTTGGGATGCGGAGGCCGACACTCTACCACTGATCCACAGAGGCAGCTAGCGCTGGTGTAGGAGATTATGGTAGGCGGAGAGCTTGAGGAGAGGAAGAATGTTGCATTGCCCGGCTGAGAGGTATCAAAGACTGAAGCGAAGGTCAAGCTGCAAATTATTACAAATTTAATGATCTGCAGTAGAGGTTTGTAGAAATAATGAAAGAGCTATTTTTAGTTTTACTCGCTCAGGGAAAGGAACGCTTTTAACTAACTTTAATCGAAATTCAGTGTAATTATTTTTCTTGTGTACATCTGTTCGATATAGCTAATGAATAATACAGGGGGACGTTAAAGCAGTTATTTCTCGCGCACTATCCTCGTTGATGAGCGGCGCATCAAAGCGATTCAAGCCCGCGTCTCGTACCGAATTGCCACTTTCCCGTAAATGCTCGTGTAATCATGCGGTTGTTTACCAGAAATCGAAATGGATACGAGATGGACAACAAGCAACAGTGTTGTGAACGCCGCTGTAAGCTCCTTAGTGATCGGGAAGTATTGCAACGGTCATTCAGCGTGCAACAAACACGCAAATGTCAGTATGCTGCAGCATCAGTGCTCACCGAGCTCGATAGCTGCAGTCGCTTAAGTGCGGCCAGTATCCAGTATTCGGGAGATAGTAGGTTCGAACCCCACTGTCGGCAGCCCTGAAAATGCTTTTCCGTGGTTTCCCACACACCAGGCAAATGCTGGGGCTGTACCTTAAGGCCACGGCCGCTTCCTTCCCACTCCTAGCCCTTCCTTGGCCCATCGTCGCCATAAGACCTATCTGTGTCGGTGCGACGTAAAGCAAAAAAAAAAAAAAAACCATCAGTGCTTTTGGAGAATGAGACAAGTGAACGCAGCTTATTGGTGGAATGAGGAGAAAGAGTTGGGGAGGCCTATGATACCATGAAATTATCCGTCCGATTGGCAAATCACCAAAAGAGAACATGGGGAGTTGGTCAGTCGAAGTTGTAACTATTTATTAAAACGTGGCAAGCTCAAACAAGTCTTTTACTTCAATAATCATTTCTTACATAACTAGGCCGACAGTGTGGACAGAGTCTAGATGCTATCCTCGTCCGCGACCACCAGTTCAAACGTGTTCTTAACATTATTTACAAAACGACACGCCCAGTCATTTAGCACCGGGGAACTTTGAGGAAACTATATAATGAGCTACTGTACCACATCACGGGGTTGTCGCATGTTTCATGATGATAGTAATAATTTCGTATAGCTAACCTGTAATAATTTCGTCTAGCCTGATGTAACCCTTGTAAAGCAAACTCTCCGGCGACAGTCGGCGGCGTCTGCAGTGTACAGGAAACTTCGTGTTATTGTGGCGGAGAATAGTGTAGTGTGTGGTGGTATGAGTTACGGCAATTTTGGGAACAGCACAAACACCCAGTCCCCGAGTCGAGGGAATTAACCGTTTACGATTAAAATTCCTCGACGCGATGGGGAATTGAACCGAGGAGCCGAAGGGTAAGACGCTGACATCTCATCCATGGGGTCGAACATGCATATGATGAACTGTTGTTTGAAGGGACCAAACAGTTGGAAGTTAAAATGGAACTAGAGTCTGTACTGTAAATATGGTTGAGTATTAGGGGGTTGAACAAACTTATCTTTTTTCCAATTTCTTGGGGTCGGCACTACATGTGCAATTGATTCAGTTTTGTGTTCAGATGCCCTTCGTGACGCCAACGTATTCAGGGACGTATTCACTACAGAGTGTCTCTGTGGTGATTAGTGGTAATAATAATAATAATAATAATAATAATGTTTTTATGTCCCACTAACTACTTTTGGCGGTTTTCGGAAACGCCGACGTGCCGGAATGTTGTCCCGGAGGAGTTCTTTTACGTGCCAGTAAATATACCGGCACGAGGCTGGCATATTTGAGCACCTTCAAATACCCCCGGGGTCAGAAGGCCAGTGTCTCAACCGTCTGAGCCACTCTTCCCGGCAATATGATGCAATGTGTACATATGTAGAGAAGACGAACAAAAACACCCAGTCTCAACCAGGGGAATTTATCAAAAGGCTAAATGCTAATATTGACGACACGACCGGAAATCGAACCCAGGGCACTTTCTCAGAATGCCGCTTCGCTTGACCATTCAGCCAAGGAGCTAGGCATTTCTCACCTACTCATTGTATTAAAATACCAAACCTGCCAAGAATGGGGACGATGATGTCGTCTAGACCAGGCTCAAGCAACCAGTACCAGTACAACGTTGTAAAATAACGTCCCCCTTGTTATCAACACTCGATGTCAAAATTATATAGCAGAGAGGCAGTAGGAGGGAGGAAATATATCCAGAAATGGGTAGTGCATTTGTACATATTGTATCTAGAACCTGTTTGAATTTAACACGGCGTTTTTGTTTTAATGACATGCACACGCACTGAAACTACTTTACTGTGTAAAGAAAACATACAAGTGAAGTACTCCTTACCTCAAGAGACGTCTACTGTTATTGCAGAAATTTTAGCTATCCACTCAGCCATTAGCTATGGAATTCATCACTTCCGCATAATGCTAATACTTCCTGACTCACAATGTGCCCTTCAAAAGCTACAAAATTCTCGTCGGGACCTGTCTACACATCAGTATATATTAGACATTTTGAACTTTATCCATACCGCACAGAAAGCAACTCAGGAAGTGCATATCCTATGGATTAAAGGCCACGCTGGTATAATGATGGACGAGATAGTAGACCAGCTAGCGAAAGAAGCTACAACTTGTGAACTCCGCCTTTACAAACAGTTACCGTATTCTGATTTCCTGCCCATAATCAAACAACAGGTCTATAGGGAATGATCTGAGTACTGGAAAATATCACAGCTTACAGGAGGAAAGCACTATGCTAAAATTCAGCCCGCCATACCAACGCAAATATGGTTCAAGAAATTGAAACTAACTCGCAGACACATTTCATCTTTAATTAGAATGCGTCTGGGGCATTGATGCTATCCAAGTCATCTTCACAGGATCAAGGTCTTCGACAATCCTCACTGCCCAGAAGACCCTGGAGAAATAGCCGACTTGAACCACATCATACTGTCCTGCAAGAAGTACTCCCAACAACAGAATTCTTCTTTGGTGAAGTTAAATACTCCACTGCAAACTTCAGTTGTCATCCTGTTATCAAACCTTACTCCACAATTATGCGCTGTAATTTGCCAATATTTATCAGACTGTAACATTACATACGAAATGCATGTACCATAAATGTATGCTCACTCTGTAAATGCTGGCCGATTGGTCTTCCGAGACCTAACGCCCATTATGAAAATCCACAGCCTGTTTCCAGTCATTCGACCGGGTCAGGAATGGAGGGTAGGAAATGTGCCGGCTGCCGAAGCCTGTCGCACTCCTCTGGGGCAATTATTAATGAATGATTAATGAAATGAAATGATATTAGAGAGTGTTGCTGGAACGAAAGATGACAGGGAAAACCGGAGTACGCGGAGAAAAACCTGCCCTGCCTCCGCCTTGTCCGGCACAAATCTCACATGGAGTGACTGGGATTTGAACCACGGTATCCAGCGGTGAGAGGCCGGCGCGCTGCCCCCTGAGACACGGACGCCCATTATGTCAAATAAAAATTTATAAAAACACGTGTAAATGCGCAACGGAATGTATTATTTCATTATTGATCTAAATATAACACGGGCATTATACAGTAAATGTCAGTTTTAACACATTTTACATTCTGTAAGTAAACGGAAAACAGAATAACAGTTCGCCCAATTAAGTACTGTAAATCTAGATATAAAGGAAGATACTCTACACTATACTCGTAAAACAGCGTATGCAGTAAACCATTAGTCTTGCGCTTCAGTGGCTGCTCGTGTTTGTTTTTCGAAGTCTTTCCTCCAGTTTTTCAATGCGTTGAGTCACGGTTTGAGAAACACTGAAGGACACTAAGTCTGACTTGTCTGTTTTGGTTTGCCCGTTTTCAAAATTGAGAATAGTTGCTCGCAGACATATTGAAGCAGCAGATAGTTAATCCCCTCCTCGCCCCCTTTTAGTCCGTTCTTCAACTGCTCTGTTGCTTGCACGTGTTTTGTTTCTCGAGAGCCGTAAAAGTCCTCTCTCAGTCTCGTATCACAAGTTAGGGAGTTGGTTGAGCCTGGTCTAGACTCTACTTCCTATTATTATTATTATTATTATTATTATTATTATTATTATTATTATTATTATTATTATTATTATTATTATTATTATTGTTGTTGTTGTTGTTGTACGCAGTACTGGTATGTGAAACATAGCACAGTAGATACTGTTTATGGTTGCGTAATTTTCTTGGCATAAATGTGGCAAAATATTGGGACAACCCTCATTAATAATAATTAATAATGGCCTTAGACTTGATATCTAATTACTCGAGTCTGGCACTGGTAATTTCTGAAGAAATGGCGAGCATAATGTGGTGGGAGGAGAGACTGCAGTAATTAGGAAAGTCTTGTTTGATCATCTAGTAGAAGTAGACGGATGGAAACCTGCTTGGTGTCAGGAGACTCGCGCCCGTAGGCGTCAGTTGTTTACCTGACGGATAGAGAGCCATGCCAAGATTAAGCAAAGAATACCGTTGAATTCTGAACGGAGAGGTTAGTTCTGAGACACATTACATTGTAACTACCTCTTTGGTTCTGTTCGAGAATGCTGCGAAAAGAACACGCACTTCCATTGAATGATTCGAATCAATGATTTAATTCCATCGTATAATATTACGTGCTAAGATATCTTGTGTTATATGTTTTACCGTGCTATGCAGATTTTTCTTCCAGGGAATCACAGTTTCCGTTTCGTTACGATTGACGTTTAAGAGAGGCCTATTACGAGAGTTGAATATCACTGATGGAGCGGTAAGCTTGCTGGTTCTGTGGGAGACAGTGGGTTCGAACTACACTTTCCGTAGCCCTGAAGATGATTTTCTGTATTCTCCTATTTTCACCGCAGGTAAATGTCGTGGCTGTACCTTAATACAGGTTACGCCCGCTACCTTTCCACTCCAAGACCTCTGTCAGCATCGCCACAAATGAATATAACAATAATAATAATAATAATAATAATAATAATAATAATAATAATAATAATAATAATAATTGTACCGGGAGGTACACCCCAAAGCCGCGCATTCAAATTCAGCGCCTAAACGAACCCCTCTATTGGTAAAACAGTGAAACTGAAACTACACCAATTTAGAACTTTACTCAGAAGATGTCACCACCGAAATGTCCGACTCGCTGGCTGAACGGTCAGCGTACTGGCCTTCTGTTCAGAGGGTTCCGGGTTCGATTCCCGGCCGGGTCGGGGATTTTAACCTTAATTGGTTAATTCCAATGGCACGGGGGCTGGGTGTATGTGTTGTCTTCATCATCATTTCATCCTCATCACGACGCGCAGGTCGCCTACGGGAGTCAAGTAGAAAGACCTGCACCTGGCAAACCGAACCCGTCCTGGGATATCCCGGCACTGAAAGCCATACGACATTTCATACCACCGAAATATGATGTAATTTTGTTATTGTGCAGTTGCCTAAACTGAGTGATTTTATCCTTGTTTTGTTTGCCATTCATCAAGAAGTTTAGACATTCTTCCAGAGATGACACTACTAAAAACTATGATCATGCACCCTGGTGCGAGGTGTAAGAAGTTATAATTTAAAGAAGTTTTGTATTTCTAGGTTTTTGTAATTGAATGATGTTCATTTGTTTCTGGGTTGACAATATTTCCTTTTTCTTTCCGCCAGTTTTGAATCTAGCCAATCCCTAATTTCTGTAATTAATTTTCCACTTATCACAGGCTTCTTGTTCGATTCTTAGTGTTACTTTTGAATTTAACCAATAAAATTGAGAGGGTGTGGCTGGTTTAGTCTTGAATGATCTCGAACCTTCCCTGAGGGTTTATAAACTGCGGCTTTTCACGTTTCTTGGCCAATTGATCGTCATCTTACTGAGTGCGTGTGTCAAAGCAGGCGGCGGGCGGCCTCTTTCATCGGTCAACAGAACATCTACAAGGTAATGGCTACATAACCTTATTCTATCTTGCTACCTCCGCAGTTTAACCCGAGAGAAAGGTCCGACACTTTAGTATGTAACAACCTTTTTTTTAAATGTAACTTCTTCCGGCTGATATAAAAATTTCATAAATCTTTAACTGTAAATCGGGGATAGAGAGTGATGCATCCTCTCGAGCTCCCCTTCATCTTGGTTTGAGGTGACTACGTTTTGTAACGGTTTTCTGCCTGTAATGTATTAAAGTAAATTCTATACGAGTCACCTCAGTAGTTTCGGAATTGCCCCTGTTTCGTCGGCCTAGAGCCCGTTACGATTTTAAGTTCTCATTATATTGGAGCGCTCTACGCCTCCTTTCAGTTTGTGTTTCGGGCCATTTATTTAACCTGTTCTTTCCGCAAAGGCCCTATAGGTGGGTACGAGATACCCCTGTTTCAAATTGTAAGGAAGGCCATATAGTGTAAGATTTTTGAGGTTGCTTCGAGGAGGCTGGAAAACGAAGAGCCGGTTAGCTCTTTCTCAAGTTTTGTTATTGTAAAGAGTGCCTCTAGAAGGCTAGAAATTGTATTTTGGGGAGCAAGTGCTTCGTGAATTAGGGGATTGTCATAAAAAAAATTGGTAAGTTTGAAGTTCTGAAAATATAACCTTCAGTTTAAGTAAATTAATTTTGATATTGTAGTTAGACCCATTCAAGCCCGCACCTTCGTTCACATCTTTCTGCTCCACGGGTATCCCCGTAATAATAATAATAATAATAATAATAATAATAATAATAATAATCATTCATGCATTCATGTCGTATAGGCCAACTCTTGATCTGTGCCCAGTACTTCCGCATGCGTTCTCGGTGTCGTTCTTTCCTCTCCTGTGTCCATGCCTTTCCTGTTTTTAATTTTGGTTTGTCTCGGAAACCCTGCATCGCTTGAAGTTTCGTCTTAAGTGGTTCACGCTCCTGGGTGTCATTGCGTGTGGTTCCCATTTCTTCAAGTTCTCTATCAACCTCAATGAACCAAGCCCCTTTGGTTTTCTTCTGTTGAAAGAAAGTAATGATGCGGTTGGTCAGTCTTGTTTCGTGCATTCGTGTCACATGCCCATAAAATATTCTTCTTCTTTCCCGGATGGTATGGGTAATCTTCTCTACGTGGGTGTATAGTTCACCGTTATGCCATCTTCGGTATTCCCCATTTTTGGTCATGAGATGGGGTGTCTCATAGTGCATTGGCACTGCTGGTGGCTCGAGATAGCCTACGCAGTGGCCTCCACGGTATGCACTAGCCATGCGTCTTGGTGGGTGTGGTACTTACCAACTGATGAGCCCGACTTAGCACACTGGGGCGAAACGCTGGCAAGCAGGAATGAGTAAGCTGGAAAATTTATAATGTCCAATAACGGACCATTTATATTGAGACCAAAGATCTTTCTCAAGATCTTTATTTTGCCTCCAGTTTCTCGATCAGGCCCTCTTTGTTCATTGCAAGTCTTTCTGAAGCGTATAAGACCTCTGGAGGGATGACACTGCAGTAATGCCTCGTCTTTGCTTTGAAAGATATGGTCCCTGGTTAAATGGTACGTCATTTCCATTTTGTTCATCCGTAATGTAAAGGCTTCTTTCTCTGACAAGTTTGGTGTTATCAATTCTCCCAGATAATAATAATAATAATAATAATCATCATCATCATCATCATCATCATCATCATAATCATGGTTCATGGTGTGGGTTACTGTACTCATGTCCTAATTCGTGAACAGTAGGCCACGACTGAGTGGCCTAGTAAGTTGTCCTGAGAGTTACTATGGAATAGGAATGAGCATCTTGGACATATTCTGAGTCATGGCCCTCCTTGTGTTCAGGCGGCTAGGACTGTACAATCCACCGATGGTCCCTAACCCGTTAGAGGAGAGATGCTGGGACTGTGTGTAAGTAAGGTAGCATCCTGCTTCACATAATTTTTACCGAGCATTCTCAGAACGTTTTAAGTAAGCCTCGGACCTATGGGAGTAACGGAGTCCCACTGCCATATGACCGGCGAAGGACTCCCTGGAAACAAATTAGCGAACGAAATGAAATTCGATGGGGAGCCGGGCTGAGTGGCTCCGATGGTAGAAAAGCTGGCCTTTTGAGCTCAAGTTGGCGGGATCGGCCCCAGCTCAGTCCAATGGTATTTGAAGGTGTTCAAATGCGCTAGCCTCATGTCGGTAGATTTACCGACAAGTAGAAGAAATTCTACGGGCATCTCGGCTCCTCTGAAAACCGTAATAGTGGTACATAAGGCCGTTATTATTATTATTATTATTATTATTATTATTATTATTATTATTATTATTATTTATACGCTTTTCTTAGTCCCAGTGAATTGCGTGAATGCACACTGCTGAAGACGCCGCAGTAATACTGGATGTCACATACAGAAAGAATGCAGTGCTAATAGTCTAATAGTTATAATTGCGTGTTTCGGGTATGACATTATACAGCATCTTCCATACTCTTTCTATGGTTACTATTTCTTTGGTCGTATGAGAAAAAATACTGTGAAAATGTCTGCAAATTTAGTTAAATAGCCCTGCAATACTCATCGGAATCAAGTTTGTTTGGAATCATGTAAGAATTTCTAGGTAATTGCGAGATGAAATTAAACTGTGGTATCGAGTACTAGGAATGTTAATGAGTATTTATACCTGCTTGGAACATTTCATGTTTTCCTCCCAAGCGCTTTTCATTCCAGTTGCAAATATTGTGATAAAATGTATTTTCTGATCGAAAAGGAAAGTTTTATCCATTTTAGTCTAATTATCCTGTGATATATTCTCTGGAAACCTGCACACTAACATCAAAAGATTGCAGTAGGATTCAAGCCTGTGAAATGAAATTTCTTAGAACTGCCCTCCAAAAGACACGACTTGATCACGTGAAAACTGATGAGATCCGATCTAACCTAGGTTTAAATGAATCGATGGAGGAAAGACTTAGGTCATCCAGCCTTAAATGGTTTGGGCATGTTAAGCGAATGAATAGCACAAGGTTATCATGTGCTTATTCGGAAAAGAGAATAACAGGTAGAAGACCAGCTGGAAGACCAAGAAGAAGGTGGATGGACCAACTGAGTAAAGACGACGTGAATAGAAGAGGATGGAATTTGGAATCTGTCATGGACAATAACATCTTTTTGAATAGGCAACTTTGGAAGACGCTCGTTTTCAAACACTTTACCCGGCTTGCTGGAAGGGCAAACCGATGATGATGATGATGATGATGATGATGATGATGATGATGATGATGATGATCTTGTGATACGGATCTCGGAATACATTTGCTGGCGAGACCTGGTGTTTACAGTGCACTGTGTCTTCTGGAGTAAATTTGTTACTTTTATTGACCTGTCTGTCTGAGGCTTACCCTTGGCTTTGGCAACGTGATAGTAATGCCATTCCGTAAGCTGCTAGTCCCTTTTATGAATGGTGTAAAATTGTCGTTCGTAGGGTCGTTTGGTGCATGCATTTCAGTGGGCTTGGCAGACTGATATATAGTAGCAATTTTCGGCTCGACGAGGAAAACAACGAAAAACTACCCCACTCCTCCATTTCCCTAATATGCCTCTTCAGTGACGCCTAGGCTGTTACACCTGGTGGTGAAGCTTTAGAGGATCAAACCAGCCTTCGGGCTTAATACTCGACAAATATAACAGATTTCGTGGGGGTTTTTTTACTGCTGACTTTTATGAAAGTGAAGTTATAAGAAACATGGTCACTGCCTGAGCAAGTTGTAGGCTCAACGCCCAACGCTCACCTTCATGTCTGCGCATTTAAGAAACTGAACGAGTAAAGATCTTGTTTCTGTTTAAAATGTGTTGTAGAACGAATGTTACTATTTGGTTGAATGTTAGTCAAGGACAAGGTCCGGTTAAGGGAAGGAAGTAAAGCCTAGACTGTTCGGGAACTCATAGAGCTTGACGTCATTCTTGACGATCTTATGCAAGTCTCCATATGTGGTACCGTGGACGTTGCAGATCATTATCATTCTTCTTCAGCTTTCTCTCTTCTTCCACCTTCTGTTCTCCATTTTTTTTGTTTTGCTTTGCTTTGATTGTTTCTCTGCTTCCAGTTTATGAGAGGAATAAGTTGATAAATTTAATGGAATAATCGAAGTAGAAATCGACCAATATTGTATACCTGAGTGGCTTGGTCACTGACTATTATCGAGTGATTAACATGACATACTTGTTGGAATATCATCTTACAGTTCTTCATGGTATCTCCTGCTGGTGAGGCCTTCGGGGCTCTTCCGTTTTCTCTGTTCGACTTAGGTGGTCTAAGTGATTTTTGTTTTAACAGAAAGTAAAGCACAGCTAAACAACCATTCGCTCTTTAACTAAACATCGACAAAAAAGTATACGAAAGACGTGAAAGTGAAAGACTCCCTATGCATCGCAAGCAAAATATCGTGGGGGTCGGAAGAGAACAAGAGTTGGCCAAGGGAGGTCGGTGAGGAAAGATGAAAGAGGAGGTTGGCATAAATAAGTGTAATCAATGCCATACTTAGGTAGGGAACTCAGGTAGAGAGCCCTTAGAAGTGACAGTCTCTTACGACAGTCAGGGGTTACCGTGGAATGATTTTCCCGATTCCATCTTAAGGAAGTTCTGGGACTGTACTTCTGTTACAGATAGTGACGGCATTCCTAATGTTTTCTAAATTGTAAGACATTATGAGAAATCCAGCCACAAATCTCTCGCTCCATATAAATTGAAAAAATCCATATCAAAATGTGATTTTATGAATTTCGATCAATTGGTTACCGAGCGAAGACTGATGAGTTGAGTTGTTGGCGCTCTGTTTTTTAAATCGCAACTATATTTACAGAAACTTATGAAGCTCTTCCGAAAACCCTTTGTGATATTTACTGTGCGCATAGTATTGGCGTAGATATTCTGCGACTAGAAATAACGTACAGGTAATATTCCATAAATATGTAGAGGTGAATCTGTCGAAAATCTCTGTCCTTCTACACTGTGATAGCCCTTGAAAATCGGCCAACATTAATCTTGGGTTCATTGGTGCTGCCGTAGCACGTGTCTTATCGTGTTTGGATATCCATGGATTTGAATACTAAGTCTGTAGAGGACCGTGCCAAATACGACTTGTGTTAAAGTAGTACAGTTAACACTAGAACGGCCGAACATTCCTCATACCTATAAAGGCCGCAGGCGGTCATTTTGACCGCTGCCGCTTACTGACATATACCTAGGATCCAGGATCTGAGAAACATGCGAATGTTCAATTATTTATTTTAAAACAACATAGTTAACCATTAGGATGTATTGTATACAGGTCAATCCTTTGTTAAATATTAATAATTGTTCATATTATCTCACTTCTGATAGGTAACAATGAAATATTTCGGCGGACTTGCTATTGAATGCCTTTGTGAAAAATTATGATAAAAATAACGGTCTCTATTTGTTTACAATCCTATTTAGGCACTTGACAAGCAATTCATGCAAGTTATTACCTTACACGAACATTTTTCACAGACTACTTTGTTGCACGAAGAACATGTGTCAGAGGTTTTGTTCTGTTTACAATTGGAGTTCACTTGACATTGTCGTCGCTTTCGACTGGCATATTGAACCTGAATCTGAGGCTCAGGCTGAAGTGTAGGGAGTTCAATCAACCGGGATCTTGTCTTCACAAAATCAGATCTTAGTTCTTGTATTACTTCAAGAATATAATCATGTCGAGAGATTCTCTGTCCCGTAACTTCCTTGCAGACTATCCATGAATTTATTGCTGCTAGATCAAGTACGTTGTAAAATACATGTACAGGCCACCTTCGGCATCCAGATCTAGTGGAGTATTTACGCGCCATTTGATCAACTACATCCACACCATACTTAGTTTCGTTATAAAATTCAGTAGTACTAGGGAGCTTCTTGTTATCTTCACTGACTTGAACACTTGGATGTAGAGTGCTTAGCAGAAGCACATTCTTGTTCACTTTTCCTTGATATACTGTGAGAGTGGTGTGATCTTCCTTCTGAAGTACGACAGTCTCGTACAGATTCATACGTAGTGCTTTGATTGACACCTGGATTTCCTTCCTCACTCGATTGATTGTTCCAACAATACTAGTTTTCTTCTCTTTCAGTCTCTCAGCCAATTTTACCGATGTAAAGAAGTTATCAGTGGTCACGTTACGTCCTTTCATGAGGTATGGGTCCATAAGTTTCATGACAACATTTTCAGGCAGTGACTCATTGGCGGGTCGCATTTCGTCTTTCCCAAGATAAGGAAACCCATTGCACACATACTTAGAATCAACGTCTACCAGTAGCCAGAATTTTATGCCAAATTTATCTGGCTTGTTGGCCATGTACTGCGTGAACCTGCACCGAGCTTTGCTGGGGAAGAGTTGTTCATCAGCTGTGACATTCGCTCCTGGTTTATAGCACGCATAACAATTCTCAATAAATCTATTCCAAATAGCCGAAGCCAAAGCAAATTTATCTGTCTGCAAACGAGTGGATCTAGTTTTACGGAGATCAAAGCGCAAATACCTTAGACTTTCTTTGAACCTGTTTCTTGCCATAGTGTTAGTGAAAACAGGGGGACCCCATAAAGAAGACCACATATGATCTACAGCTAAGCTAGTAAGTTTATAAGCTCCACGGGCGTATAACAAAGCAATGAAAGCATCTAATTCTTCCAAAGAAATAGACCAATTATTATCCGTTGTCTGTCTACGATCTTCGGTCTCTGTACACATCTTTATATGCTTCAACATGGATGCGTCAATGAATAAACGCCAGGCACTAACCTTGCTGTTAGTCTCTACGTTACGCTTAGCGTGAGAAGTAGGCCCTGCTGCCTCTTTCAGTACATTCTGAGCAGCCATCCTTCCAGGGGGGTTCCCACTACTGTCGACAACAGTCCAAATAGTTGTTCCATCATTACCACATAACTGATCCCCTGGTGCAAATGAAGAAGACTTTACCAGTTCATGACCTCTCCCACCTCGTTCCCTTCCTCTTCGAACAGGTTGCCTGCTGCTAAGAGATCGTCCTCTGCTGCAAGATTGATCACGGCTGGTTGAAGGAGTAACTGCGTCTATCGTAGGTGCGAAGTCCACTGTGTGCATATTTTCATCAGGCGAATCACCATCACTGTCCGACATATTATCACACTGTTGAGTTATAAAATCCTCATCGTCACTCATTGCGTCTATATCTGATAATGTATCTTCGTCACCTGATTCGTCTTCTCCTAGCTTTTCAAGTTCTGCTAATAATTGAACAGGAGTAAGTTTTTGCCGCCGAGCCATTATTACGTACTATACGACACAAAGGACAGGCACTAACTCGTCCACTCGCAACCACTGCTAGAGGCATACTATTTAGTTACATCATACGCCCCTATAGCGCCACTTGTAAATATATCACAGGAAGCAATCAGTGAGCAGAATAGAGCTTTCCGTATCAAGGAAGTGAAGCGGTCAAAATGACCGCTTATGGCCTTCCTAGGTATAAGGGACAATATCGGCGTTCCCTTATTATCTACGGATATAATTTTTGGCGTGAATGTACATAACCCTAAAATATTAAAAGTCACAAAAGAACAACCTCGTGCGTAAAAAATTACGAGCGTGGAAATACCATGAAATTCGCTAACGGTCAAAATGACCGCTCTGGCCGTTCTAGTGTTAACCGTGCAGTTATCTTGATATTTAACCATTTCCTCATTTTAAAGAATAGAGAAGTAGATCTATAGAATCAATATAAAAGACGATGTGTGTCAATTCCCTCGCGGATGTTTTCTTAACTTTCGAATGGAGCACCTATTTCTGTTAAATTTGTACTACCAAGCTCTGAATAAGGCGTATGATAGTTGTAGTTTTCAGTATTATCAATGCTACAGGATAAATTTAAATCACCAGTGACAATTTTAGAGAAAACTCCGTATCTCCCAAATCACCCTAAGGAATGATATACAGCTTGGCTTACGGTTTGCGGTGTAAGTTTAGTAAACGTATATAGCCACTTATAATATGCTTTTTTTTAAAACCAATAGTAAGGAACATTGAAGTGACCGAGGTATGAGCGATGCTAGTAATACAATTCCTTATGCAGCCAGTCCTTGTTATGAATGGTGTGAAATTATCGCTCATAGGGTCGGTCAGTGCATGCATTTCAGTGGGCTAGGCAGACTGATATGTAATAGCCACTTCTGGTCCAGTGAGGAAAGCAACAGGAAACTACCTCACTCCTCATTTCCTTAGTACGCCTCTTCAGTGACACCTAGACTATCTATGACAGCTGTTGGTGGAGCTGTGGAGGATCAAAAAGCCTTTGGGCTGAATACCCAACAACAACAACAACAACAACAACAATAACAACAAGCATTGAATAGATTTTCGTCAACTTAGCATAGGAAACGGCGACTTACATGGACCAGTTCCTAAACTCAAGTATTTGAAAAACATGTAAGTTAGCTCTCTACTAGACAGAGTATCATAGTTGCCAGTTACGCCAAACTTAAGTCAAAATTACATATTTACTTAAACCTTCAAAACAGATGTAGGCATACTTGTTAATGCTGGCGACTTATTAACTATATATGTTAGCATTAAGCATAAACATCGGGAAAATCTGTGTACTCACGCCTTATAAATTAATAAAAATTATGGCTAAAGTACAATACACAATATGGCATTGAACTGAAACAGAAGCAAATTGATTCTTCCCTTTTCTTGTAAATTCATAAAAGTATTACTAATTGTATACATATGTTTAGAGCACATTTAGCCATATCCTCAAATATATTACCCTTTCATACCTGAATTATTTCAACTGGTAGAAACATCTCTTATAATGAAATATGTTCTCCCATTAGGACACAGAATGAGCACCATCCTTCAAGAAAATATATATTTTTTTCATTTTGAATTATATATATGTCGCACCGACACAGATAGGTCTTATGACGACGATGGGATAGGAAAGGCCTAGGAATGGGAAGGAAGCGGCCGTGGCCTTAATTAAGGTACAGCCCCAGCATTTACCTGGTATGGAAATGGGAAACCACGGAAAACCATCTTCAGGGCTGCCGACAGTGGGGTTCGAACCCACAATCTCCCGGATGCAAGCCCACAGCTGCGCGCCCCTAACCGCACGGCCAAATCGCCCGGTGAATTTTATTTATATGTCTATGGTCATGTAAAAGATCCGGTAAAATATTTAAGTGCCAGTTTTTAACAGTTTATGAAGTAACACCAATATCGGTACAGGCCATGAATGCCAACACCGTATGCAGCAACCAACACGTGCTGTAGCTTCTCGATGTACCCCGCAGCGGTAAGATTACCACGGACGACGACAAGATCCGTACGGCCATCAGTACCGATGCCACACCACACATCACAGAACCTTGTCCGAATCGGTCGCCTTCCTGAACAACATTGGCATGTACTGCTCACCACGGCGTCTTCATACACGTTGACGTCCATCACGCTGTGTCAGGGGAAATCTGGACTCGTCTGTGAACTACGCAGGTCTCCATTGGCGAAGTTGCCAGTTGACGTGGGTACGGGCAAACAGAAGGTGAGATGCGCGATGTTGCTACGTTAAACGGGGCACTCGAGCAGGACGTCTGGGTCGTAAGGACACTTCTCTTAACCTGTTCCTTACTGTCTGGTCAGACACCGTGACTCCAGTGACCCTCCTGAGGTCTTGTTGCAGTTCTCTGGCAGTTGCTGAACGACGCGGCAACGCACAGATGGTCAGAAATCGGTCATCCTGTGGGGTTGTCATGCGTCCACGACCTTGTACAAACCTCCTTGTGAACTAGCCTGTCTCGTTGTAGCGATTCCACAAGCGGTGAATAACTGACGGAGAGACATTGAGATCCACACCAACACGACGAAAAGTCCATCCTTCCTGGATCAAAGTGACGGCCCTTGCGACTTGAACCTCGTTAAGATGTCTCATGGGTGTGCTGCTTTACGTACAACGTGCTCAGATGACCGCAGTAGCCTGTGTACCTCACAACGGCACATGGAGGTACCGCTATTCCCTTTGTTTTGAGGGGTCACCTGACAGTTTAATGCATGGCTGCGCCTACAGATGGAGAATAACTTCGATTTGGTATACCCTGAGTAGCTAAGTTCTCAAGGTATGCTGTACGACCATTGGAACCCCATCTGCCATATTAACGTTGACACACCAGACGTTACAAAACACGTTCCTCTAATTTTTTTGAACTGTGTACATAGTACTGTTGTGGGCTAAGGAAACACAGGTGCTTCTGTGGAAGGGGAAGTCTAAATTTCTCGACTTCCTGACAGGGAAGAAGGGGATGGTTGTACTTTCCCTTAAAACGAACAATCACCAGCATCAGCGTTCTTTTCGAGTAAGCCATGTTTGCCTCGGCTAACCAGAGTTTAGGTAAATGCCTATTACAAATACATTTTCAGAAGGATCAGCGCGACTGCAACACTTCTCAAAAATAAGAACAATGTTTAAGAAAAGAAAGTAGGCGTAGCCATTATCTAAGCGATCACTTCTCTTAGATTTGAAGGAATGCACTTCGTAACAAACAAGGCTTAGATTTGCTTACTAGTAGGTATGCACGTGACAAAATGTTTGTAGAGCAGATAAGGCACACCAGCCATTTTTTCCCCACATCATTGCATTTTTCACCTATGCTCATCTTACATCTTGAACTGAACTTTGGAATCTGTAATATGAAGAATTTAATTTTGCAAACGCATGCAGTACTGTTAGTGTGCTGACTCCTTTTTTTTTTCACGAGAAGCGAATATGGAATAAAATTGATCACCTTTCCAGTAGCATCTATCCATACTGTCAACAGTTTATAATACAGTATACATTTTACATCACCTATGCACAAGACAATTCATGACCTTTAACATGAAAGTGTACATGACATTTTACAACAACAACAACAACAACAACAACAACAATAATAATAATAATAATAATAATAATAATAATAATAATAATAATAATAATCTTCGTCATAAGCACTGCTGAATCGTTTAGAACAATAACTTGGCTGTCAAATTGAGTATTACCAATCAGAGTTTACAAGAGGAAGGTCTTGTGCATAACAGATTCTACATCTTAAATTAATAATCAGAAATCACTGCCTCAGAAACTTTTTTTTTTGCTACTTGCTTTACGTCGCACCGACACAGATAGGTCTTATGGCGACGATGGGACAGGGAAGGGCTAGGAGTGGAAAGGAAGCGGCCGTGGCCTTAGTTAAGGTACAGCCCCAGCATTTGCCTGGTGTGAAAATGGGAAACCACGGAAAACCATTTTCAGGGCTGCCGACAGTGGGGTTCGAACCTACAATCTCCCGAATACTGGACAGTGCCTTAGAAACAAAAGTCTGGTAATAACAGTTGTACACTTCAAGAAAGCACATGGCTCTGTTGGTACAGAAAGACGACCTTAGCATTAATAAAGCAGACATTAGTAAACACACAATCCAGTATAAAGTTTCTCGGGGAGATCTCAAAACCTTTTAAAATCAAAACTGGGATTAGACAAGGTTTTCTCCAGTATATTTCAACAGTGTTTTCGAGAAAGTGATCAGAGAATGGAAAACTAAGCTCCAACAACAAAACAAATAAATAAATAAATAAATACATAAATAAATACACAGAAAATTGAAATTGGATACAAAAACTCGTACATTATCCTTTGCAGATGATTTAGCTGTTATGTCAAACATTACGTAATTGCAACGGAATAAATCAACCTTTTGAAAGAAACAGCAGAAAAATCAGGGCTATACAAATCCTTTGATAAGATACACATTAAGGATGCTCCAACATATCTTAACACAAACTATTTTTAAAAAATTAGAAAGTAAACAAATTTCAGTATCTCGGAGAAATAATTCAGCCTTATGGTCTTGATAAAAAAAACGGACAAAAGGAGGTCACAAAGATGGAACTAGCTTATCAAATTAACTAAGGATATTTACAGCAAAAAAAAAAAATCAATGCCAGTAAAAGCGAAGGTTCATCATTACAACGCCGTCATAAAGCCGGAGTGCCTTTATGCAGGTGAATTTTTGGTCTTAAACAAAAACAGGACAAATTTATAAATTAGAGAAGAAAGAAAGGAAAATAATAAAAAATCTTGTGCCAAAGAAAAATGAAAAAGAATGAAGGAAAAGGAACAATAAAGATCTGTACCTTAATTAAGGCCACGGCCGCTTCCTTCCCACTCCTAGCTCTTCCCTGTCCCATCGTCGCCATAAGACCTATCTGTGTCGGTGCGACGTAAAGCAAAAAAGAAAAAAAAATTGAAAAATGAAAAGCTTTCGGGTAATATCAGAGAAAGAGGATTTCCTTTTCTGGTATCATTTCGATAGAAATCACAAAACACAAATCCGATAATTTCTCTTAGATGTCTGATAATTTCATGTTGATGGTCTTCCCTGGCGTGAAGTGGCAATGTAGACATTCCTTTATTAGCGTCCCCTTACAACCGGAGTTGGTAAACTCCTAGAAATTTTGTAACCTCATACAAAATGACTACCGTATGTAAACTTCTAGAAAGTTTTACTTGACAGTCGTAATGGGGTAATGTAAACTCTTAAGAGCTGATCTGCTTTTACCACAACATAGTCTCTGAGAAGTACTGTGAACTGCAGTACTACACTACTATATGAACTTTCACCGTAGTCTACCAGCGCAAGATTTTCCTTCCGAACTATATCATACTAAGAAGAGTCAGTGACATACACTAGATAAAATGGAAATTACAGCACTAAGGACCGGTGTGTGATAAACTCCCCAACTGTGTAATCTTCTAGTTTTTACAATCGCCTCACGGTTGGGCGTTAATTTGTACTTTGCTGATTCTAGTTGAAATAATAAAATAAATCAAAATATCCGTAAATGGGTGCCAGAGTTCACCAAAGTTGATCCCTCGAATGTAAATAAGTAATAGATCATGATGAATTCCTCTTCTCTCGTGGCGTGTACATGGTGCTGTGTTTTGGTAATCTGCTTTGGGCCTTACCTAACCCCGTCTGAAAGCAACTAGGAGGATAGGAATTGCACGTAGGTTAACTACGTGAAAAAACTTCTCCACACTGACTGTGAAATAACTAGATATATTCTGTAACAATTCACGCAAGCGCGTTTCATCATTACACGCATAAACTGGGCCCTAATACAAAACAAACTGGGACGTTCTCCTTAATATTAATACAAGAAATATAGCATAGGTATATTCAGTAACAATTCACGCAGAAGCGTTTCATCCATACACGCATAAACTGGGCCCTAATACAAAACAAACCGGGACGTTCGCCTTAATATTAATGCAGGAAATATAGCCTGAAATCAAGTGAATGAGAAAATAATTTGCTGATAAACTACAATTTATAGTTATCGTTTAGAACAACAGCTAACAATAAAATTACGACACCTTTAACTTTGTTTGTGTTGATACACAAAAATGCATCATCATTTATAAGTGATTTTGTTTTCACAGTACATTACCGTAGTACATTTTCACTGATTTCAACACTTGTTGAAAATATACCGTTCACTTTATTCAAACACACACAAAACTTTGAAACTAGGTCATAGACGAACAGTACACTAAAAGTTGTCAACTGTTAACAACTAGTGTACAGTAGTACCACAGCCAGCCAAATAGAGCAGACTGTCGTTCCAAACAGACACGCCGTCGTACCGACAACTGTTAAGAATTGTTTTCATAGTCAGATACACTGCTTTATTGACAACTGTCGTAAAAGAAAGAAAAAAATATTTCTCTAGCCAGCCTGAGCTCAGTGCATATAGCCTTTACTTCTTCTTAATCTCAGTCTTCATTTATCATCCCGAGCTCTTCCGAGATCTTCCGAATAATGGACACACCCAACTACAGTTATAGAAAATAGATAACTTCTCAGTTTCTACATCTAACTAATAAAATAATTAATATTGAATAACCGTTTTATGCGTGAGGCTGTGAGGCGATGGTAACACGTTCAGAAACCTCTGTTCGCAGATGTTGACTCAGATCTTTAGAAAAGGACACCTCCATGGCACACACGCGGGGACCAGGCACACATAGACTTCTCTAATCTAGAGCCAGTGGAAGTTGAAGCCGAAAAAGGGGTCGATATAACGTCGATTTCACGCGTAGTGTTTCCAGCGTTCCATTGCTACTTAACAAAAGCTAGTAGTTTTCGTACCACTGGCGATGTACATTTCTAGGAATGTAGATGAACTCTTTATTTCACAAGTTATCAACCTCCCACAATTTCTAAGAGTTTGCATACACCCTCTTACAACACGGTATACTGCAGTCCAGAAGTATTTTTGTATTATTTGATAATCGCCCTCAGGTATTTCGAAACTGTTGGAAGTTCATGTTTGATCAAGGTGCTGCAGTTCGAAGACGTCTGAAGCTTGAGTCACGATGGCAATAGTGGCCATGTTCATTGTAGCTTTCCAAGCGATTTTTTGTTCTCCCTCTGGGCACTAGCATTTATAGATTATTAAAATGGCTAAGGCGTACTTATATGCGAAATAGTATATTAATTAGTTAACTTGCATAATAATGCGTTTGTATAGATTCCGTTTATTTTTAGGTGAATTTCAGATACGTACTTTTACTTAAAACATTGCGTTGTAGAAGGAATTGAACTAATAGAACAACCAGTTTTCTATAAACATCGAATAGTCTACATTTCACACGTATGTTCCTACAGCAAGCATCGTTCATCAAACTAGACGCTATTTTTATCGGCCCTTTATACATCCGGTCTTCATTAGCACGGAGTGTTTTAGCCGTTATCGTTTTGCCTTAGTCTAGAAGAGAAGAACTTGAGATGATATTCGCTATCGAAGCCAAACTATGACATGTATTTTCAAAGAACCTCTCTCACAGTCATGCGGATTTAGGTTTCGCTGCTGCTTTGGACCTGTCTTACCATTCTTCACTAGTCTTTCTCATCAACACTACAAGTATTTCATGTACAGCATGATTTTCCTTTTTTCCTTGCCTTCCTTTGAGCACTCTAGGCACTTATTTCGCAAGAACACGTAAGAAGAGCAGCCGTGCGTGAAATAATGGTTTCTGCACTCTTGGCACCAGGGACTATTCTGCTTTCAGCCTCTCAGGATTTGTCCAGTTTTTCTGAAGGTAGCAACTAAATGTTTTAATGCTGATCTGGATGCTTTTCTTGTTATGTATGTATTATTTAACTAGGACCCGAGTTTACAAAGCGTCGTTTGTTTCCAGATGCGGCCGTCATCTATTCATCTGTGCTTGGATCATTCTCGTTATGATTGTGTTCATTTTACTTATTGTTACTCATATGTGCGTTTCCGATATTGGAATTTTTTGGATTTTTTTTTTTTGCTAGGGGCTTTACGTCGCGCCGACACAGATAGGTCTTATGGCGACGATGGGATAGGAAAGGCCTAGGAGTTGGAAGGAAGCGGCCGTGGCCTTAATTAAGGTACAGCCCCAGCATTTGCCTGGTGTGAAAATGGGAAACCATGGAAAACCATTTTCAGGGCTGCCGATAGTGGGATTCGAACCTACTATCTCCCGGATGCAAGCTCACAGCCGCGCGCCTCTACGCGCACGGCCAACTCGCCCGGTATTTTTTGGATTAAGACGGTTTTTAATGCTCGGGTTTAACTTGTGGTAATTACGAAATTTTGCACATAATACGAGCCAAATAGGAGGAACAAATAAAAGTTATCGAACTGTAGCTTTATCGTTTGACTTCAACACAAGTATTCCGACGTAGTTTTAGTTTTCATCTTCTAATCACAGGAAGCAGCATCTTCGTGCAAAATTATAACAACTTCTTAATGTAATAGACAATGGCGAAGTTATTTAAGGGATAAGATACATCATAGCTTCTAGGAGGGCTCTCGTGCAGGATACGATGGTCATTATCACGAAGCAAGGTACAGTACTAGCATGTCGTCATCAGTGCTGTGGGGTGTGTTATATGGCAAGCATTTTACATAATCATTCCGATATTATGTCATCCTATAGATCAGGGATGGCAAACTTTACTTTACATTCCCATAATTTCTCTTTTTCCTATAACTCCCATAACGATAATGTTGCGTGTTCGCTCGCGCGCGCGCGTGTGTGGGAGGGGGATTGTGGGTTCCCATTTTCACATTAGGCAAATGGTGGAGCTGTACCTTAATTAAGGCCACGGTCGCTTCCTTCCCACGCCTAGCCTTTTCCTATCGCATCGTCGCCATAAGACCCATCTGTGTCGATGCGATATAAAACATATTGTAATACAGTAATAATACTTCCTGTTACAGCCTGATAAAATGCCCTCACATTGCCCTATAACGTTGTGGCTTGAACTCGGAATATGACTGGGTGAACATGCAATAGTAGTTTTCTGCCCATTTGTCTCTGAATTTGACTGGTTTGAGTGTGGAACAGAATACATTCATTTTTTTTTGAAATCTCGGTCTGGGGTATCTTAGGCTTTTTTTTTTTTTTTTTTTTTTTGTGAGTTTCCGCTACACCATCAAGCGAATGCCTGGATTGCATGAAACAGAATAGACTACTCTTTCACAATCACTGATAACCGTTTACGGGAAAGAGCACTCATTTATCGCAATCGTTAAGTTACTAGTATTTGCAGTCAGTTATTTTATTTCGAACTAATAAAAATATTCCATACGAATGAAAGATGTTATAAAATATTATAATTTACCTGTGTATAAATCCTTCGAATCTTTCCTGGAAATATATTGTAAAAGTGTATCATGTTATAAAAATTAATTATAATGTACTTATATAGATCCCCTAAATATTTCTTGGGAGTATCTTTTCATAATGAAGTACACACAGACTTTATGAAGTATTTTCTAATTCAGCTAAGTTGTAGTCTAGAATACCTCCTACCGGGCGAGTTGGCCGTGTGGTTAGGAGCGCGCAGCTGTGAGCTCGCATCCGGGAGATAGTGGGTTCGAATCCCACTGTCGGCAGCCCTGAAAATGGTTTTCCGTGGTTTCCCATTTTCACACCAGGCGAATACTGGCTGGGGCTGTACCTTAATTAAGGCCACGGCCGCTGCTTCCTTCCCATTCCTAGGCCTTTCCTGTCCCATCGTCGCCATAGGACCTATCTGTGTCGGTGCGACGTAAAGCAAAAAAAAAAAGCAACAAAAATACCTCCTCGTATATATTCTCACATTCCTCTGGTGATTTTACATTTAGTCTAATTGTTCTGGACTCTGTTTACGAAAGTTTATTTGAAAAGTCGGACTTCTTCTCTGTTCCTCTGATTAGTGTTAAGAGAGGATGGTTGCCCAGATGTGCTTCAAAACAATAATCATCTCCACCGCGATGGGAAAACACCAAGCATGCAGGTCACAAGCCGATTCTTTCCCAACTCTTACCTAAACTACCGATACATACCTAATACACTTACCAGTAGAGGCAACACATTCACACAGGTTATCAAACAAATTTCATACCGCAACGTACAGGGAACTGCTGTCCACAGTGTTCCAGGTCCTTTAAATGTAACAATATTAACAAACATGTCTCTTCTGTAGTCTTTCAGTCAAGGGCGGTCCATATGCGAATATTACGTCATTGGCAGCCCAGTTTTGCGATATCACCCTGGAATATTCATGAAAATTTTGAAATAACCCAGACCCCATCAGCGCGAAAAAATAAGGTGGTAACAAAACATAGGTGCACCTTGTTGTGAAATATGACATCTTCAGTACTCCCCAGTTCGTTGACACTTGAGCCATAGATTTTTAGGAAATCTAAATCCGGTTATAGCTTTAGCTTAGTAGTCACTCCTTGTCATATTTATGGATTCTTATTTTAATTTATGTTATGCCCTTTTGATGTGTGGTCGGTGGCAGTTAATCTTTAAATACGTTTCTGACTGTAATTCATTCAGTGCATTAACAAGTACGAATGCGAGGGATAGGCCATATAAAATAAGTCTTTCAAATTCCGATAATATGACTCGTCTGCTTTTTTGTTGTGCGAGGAGAGTTTGTAGGAGACTCACGTACTGTTCGGGTGGGAATAAACAAATTACCTTTTTCAGTGTGAGTATTCTGTACGAAATCGGGAAACTCTGACACCGTGTCATGGCAGGAGCAAAAGTGAAGAGTTCGCGGAACGTATCTTCTATATCAGCCGTTGACAGTAACGGCAATCCTAAAAATATCTTCAACCACATCCTAGTTTCAGATTTATGATTGTCGTTTCAACCGAGTGAGGTGTGGATGATAATCAATTATCGCGTTTCATAACAGGGTGAGTACCATGTGTTGTTGCAGTTTTATTTTTTCGCGTTTATAATCTGCGTCATCTTCTCTTCCCAAATTTATTGGGGTCGGCACTTTAAGTGAATTTGTCCCAGTTTTACGAACAGATGATGTACTCACTATTACATTTTTCTATGATGTGGTGTGTTGATGGAGAGAAGTGTATTAAGACGAACACAGACTCCCAGTTCTGGAGCCAGAGGAATTAACCATACGCAGTAAAAATTCTTATTCCAGTCGGGAATAGAGCCCTAGGCCCGCTGAACCGGGGGCCAGTATGCTGACCATTCATCCAAGGAGCCGGACGGGCTCTTGTGTTTCTAAACTGATTTTACAAATCTTTTTTTTTATTAAGACTGTCCTAAGTGAAATTGACTACCTTTTATCACTGCACCTTAGAACATTTTCTGTACAGAAATATACATTGCTATCTATTGAAGAGTTACGTACCGTTGTTATCGAATAACCGCATAAAGTATGCTGTAAATCATTAAGCGTTCCTTCATTGCATTGTTTATGTTTGTGTTACTCTTTTAACTGGGCTGTTGCAAATGCAAAAACGTAATTGCTGCATTGTGGTTTTATGAATGTAAGTGTTCATGCTATGGAACCTGAGTCACCTGAGGAGGAAAAGAGTGCGTAACTACTCGTTACATTCCGTGACTGTACTCGAGAAGAATGCGCTCAACTTTCGGGGAACAGACATGAGAGAAGAGCAGTGCTGATGTGTGGCATTTTTAACCAGTACAAACGTCGGCTATTCTGAACAGTCTCTCTAGGGAGCACTTTCGCTAAGGAATGCGTACTTCAGCGAGAAATGAAACAGATTGGGTGTAATGTTTGTTTGTTTGTTCTCCAGTCATCAATTTGTGTATACTCAAGTCTTCTACTAATGGAAACTGTGGAAAGGATATTCTCTGTATTTCTTCTAATCATGTATCTCTTAATTTAGGCAGGTTTCAGGAGAAAGACACGTGCCAAAAGTTTCTTGTAAAATGAGTTTGATTTAGTGATAATAAAAGTACAGTGTACATCATCAACAGTGCTCTAGGGCACTTCTTTTAACGGCAATTGCTCTGGAGGGAAGTCAAAGTTTAATTTATATTTCACTGCACTGACATTCTAAATATCAACAGTAGTGCTTCTTACGTACTTTTGTTATATTAAATAGGCTGTAATGATCTGATTTATGTATATACGAATAATAATGTTATTAATTTTGCGTTATACAAACTAGTTGTATTGTTTTCGGAGATGCTGAGGTGCCGGAATTTTGTCCCACTGCATTTATTTCACGTGCCAGTAAATGTACCAACACGGGGCTGTCGTATTTTAGCACCTTCAAATCCACCGGATTGAGCCGGGTATGAACTTGAATCTCAGAAGACTAACATTTCTACCGTCTGATCCAGTCAGCCCAGATATCATTACTATTGTTCTTAAGCATAAGCTATCGTTCTGATTGAAAAGCATAATATATCTTACGCGCCTATTCTCCAAAGATCGTGTCTAACTGAACTTCAATTAAAAATACAAATACATTCATTATTAGACTACGAACAGTTGTAGATTATTCACTATTAAAATATAGAATCCTGTTCCTTTCTTATGAATGCGCTGAGCTTATTATTTTACCAGGTAAACGGTAATCAGTTCTTATTCATTACAAGTCGGAAGTGGGCTGGTTTTGCCACAGTGGAACTGCATGTGGTGTTTTCTTAAACAGTTTTTAATCCTTTACTCTGATCAGAAATACACATTGTAGCATTTATTATTGATTATTAAATTCGATTAATTTCTGTGGCTTTCATTTTCATAAAATGTTGAAGGCTTGGTCCGTTGGTCCATACATTTTACAGCTTGGTAAACCATAGAAATAGCCTCATACTTTTATGCAGATTTCAATGAGAGCTACCGAATATTTCGTATTACAGTTTTCTGTATCTATAAAATTCAAGCAGCGTATTCTCTATTAAAGGATCCGGGTCGCCAAATATTCCGACTTGCTCAACTTTTTAATCTTCCTGCTCACCTGATATTTAGCATGCTTTGGTGAGCAAAGCTTTCTAATAGTGAAAGAGTTACTGAAATCGGTTGCGTGGTTTGTGAGTTTAGCACCGACAAAGTAACATTCCCACGTTATCTTTACAGTGTATTTATGAGTATAGGCAATATTGTGGGAGCTGCCTAGCCGTGGCAGTAAAGGCGTGCTCGGTTCGTCTGGAAGGACTGGTTTCGATTCCCGTTAGGATGTTGGAAAATTTACCAACAGTGTGCGTGGGGGATGGGGGGGCGTACGATCGGGTATAGAGTTAATCACTCCATCTCACTTAGTGCCGAGGTTGCAACGAGTGGAAGCCGTTACCTTACACTCATCCAAGGGTCTTAAGAATCAGTATGGAGACAGCTTTGCCTTGCTAGAGGTAATTTTCCATTAGATCTTTCATTTTACTATTAATACATATGTAAAAGTAACCGAGTGGAATGTCCGCGTGTTTTAACGCGTTACGGCTATGGATCCAAGTTCTGCATTCGGTAGACAAGTGGGTTCGAAACCCACCGTCGGCTGAGTTTTTTTTTTTTTTTTTTTTTTTTTTTTGCGTCGCACCGACACAGATAGGTCTTATGGCGACGATGGGACAGGATAGGCCTAGAAATTGGAACGTAGCGGCCGTGGCCTTAATTAAGGTACAGCCCCGGCATTTGCCTGGTCTGAAAATGGGAAATCACGGAAAACCATCTTCAGGGCTGCCGACAGTGGGGCTCGAACCCACTATCTTCCGATTACTGGATACTGGCCGCACTTAAGCGACTGCAGCTATCGAGCTCGGTCGGCTGAGATTGTCCCGAGGTTGGTTTTCTGTGATTTCCCATGTTCACGTCCAGACCACAGCCAATTCCTTCCACCTCCTTACTCGATTTCATTCGCCTTTATTCATTTCATCTTCACTAGCTCCTCAAATGAAATTCGCGACAGGAAAGGCATCCGGCCCTAATTTCATCTCACCTCATCCCGACCCCGTATGAGGAAAGGGGACTAAGGGGTAAACATACATACACACGCACATGCATACATCTATCAAAGCAGAACTTTTTTTTTTTTTTGCTATTTGTTTTACGTCGCACCGACACAGTTAGGTCTTATGGCGACGATAGGACAGGAAAGGCCTAGGAATGGGAAGGAAGCGGCTATGGCCTTAATTAAGGTACAGCCCCAGCATTTGCCTGGTGTGAAAATGGGAAACCACGGAAAACCACTTTCAGGGCTGCCGACAGTGGGGTTCGAACCCACTATCTCCCGGATGCGAGCTCACAGCGCGCTCCTAACCGCACGGCCAACTCGCCCGGTAGAAGAATGTCTGAATGTCCGTTTATTCCTTATACAAATCCATACCGTTCCACGAATCGGAACCAAATTTTGTATACTTGCCTTTTAGGACACTGCGGGTAACCCCACCTACTACAAGAAATTTTAACATCCCTCTCCTTTCCCTATATTTAGGGCCTGTGGCACATTAACACACGCTAAAATAGGCGAAATATTCAATTTGTCGTACAGGACAAGACAAAGCTCGTTTCTAAGGCTCGTGACGCGTAGAACAAACTCGGTGAAGCCCTACGGGCCCCTAAAACCATATTTTAAAGGCCTAAAACTAACCGTTTTGGAGATATTGGCATCACACTATCCCGCTCTAGGAGTTATATCAAGAAAGGACCAGCAGTAACCATGATAACGTCAGCTCAAGGATTCTGCAGTAGAATACAGGCCTGGTGTTCGAAGTAGGCACGTGCGTAAATGTAGGCTAGGCCAAGGAGAGATTCTGCTACACATATGACCGTCTCGAAAAAGCACTGTGGGGTTAAGCTACCCCTAGGGGTTGTGGTCGGGAAGGGGCGGCATATATAAAAATAATCGAAAATATTGTCGAAACCGTAGGTTTCGGGGTCGCTGAGATGAACAGTCGTTTAAGTCCAGGTGCAGTCCCCTTCGGCAAAGGGGTGAGAAGGGGTGAAAAAAGTCCAAAAAGGTCCAGTTTATGGATTTATGTGTGTGCACCCCTCTGAGTGGGAGTGGAAAGGGTATAAAGTATAAAGGTAATAGAAAACGACCAATATTAAAGTAGAATCTATAGTTTTCGGCGTAGCTGAGATGAATATTGACACTCCAGATGTCGTATAAGCCGAAGTTCACCCGCATCGGCACGGGGGATGGCAAGGGGTGGAAAAGAAAACATCCAAAATAACTGAGATTATGGATGAATGTATGTTCCAGCATAGCTTTCAAACAAACAAACAAACAAACAAACAAACAAAAATGTCTGTGCGGACAGGACTGCCCTAACACCGTGACTCTTTGGATGCCGTTTAAGTCATAGTTCAGACCCAGTCGGAATGGAGGTTGAGAAGAGATGAAAAAAGAATGTCCAAAATGACCTTAAATAAAATTGGTGCACACATTATTTACTATACTATCTGGGAAAAATAGTGGGGTAACACACCTAGCACCCTTGGCGGAGGGGATGATATTTAAAAAAATGGAAACGACGAATATTACTGTCGAATCCATAGTTTTCGGGGTTTCTTAGATGAATGCTGACACTCCGGATGTCGTTTAAGTCCAAGTTCAGCACCCATCGACGTTGTGAATTAGAAGGGGTGAATAAAGAAAATGTCCAAATTCACCGAGATTAATGTTGTTTACAAAGTTTTCGGTGTCGCTTGGCTGATTGGTGACAGCCCCAGTGACAGCTGGAATCGTGTACGTCATATCTATATTGCGACGCGAAATACATTACGTTATAATTATTTTTATTATTGTTCGAAAGGATCATCTACTTCCACAGACAATCTGGGCTGCCACAAGGAAATACTTTAAAGCAAAACAAAATAAGTTCAAGCTAAAACGTAAAATTATACACATAACAATATTTCTAAATTTACAAATAAGTTCATAAGCAATCAAACAACGTCACAGTTAAGAAAACTTAAAAAAACTCACTTGAAACAGGTAATACAAATCCTAAAAAGTAAAAAGTGTGAAAGAGAAAATTACCAAAATTGTCGATGTACGTGTATACAGTATCTTCCAGAATAGCTCTCAACCATACTTCGTACAAATACGAATTACTATCTCGAAAATATACTGGAGGAGTAAAACACCTAGCAAACGTAGGGGAAGGAATGACGTACTAGAATTATTGAAAACGACCAATATTAGCGTCGAATCCATAGTTTCTGCTTTCGCCGAGTTGTATTGTGGCATTCTGGATGCCGTGTAAGTACCAGTTCAGCTGCGTAGGCATGGCGAAAATTGGTGAAGAAGAAAATGTTCAAACTTACCGAGATTAGTTTCATTAACGAGAAACAAAATAGTTCTTAATCAGTCAACGTCACAATAACGAAAACTACAAAAATTATCTTCACACATAATTAACAGATAATAAAATACCTAAAAGTAAACAACCAATAAAATGCCCGGGCAGCGCTGGGTAATATACACAGTTCAAAAGAAATAGGGGAACATGTTTTGTAACGTCTGGTACGTGAACGTTAATTTGGTAGATGGGGTTCCAATGGTCGTGCAGCATACCATGGGACCTTAGCTATTCAGGGTATGCAAATCGAAGTTATACTATATCTGTAGGCGAAGCCATGCGTTAAACTGTCAGGTGACCCCTAAAAAAGTGTATACGTGTGCGTCCGTGTGTCGTTGTGAGGTACACAGTCATTTGAGCACATTGTACGTAAACCAACACATCCCATGAGACATCTTAACGAGGTTCAAGTCGCAAGGGCCGTCACTTTGATCCAGGAAGGATGGACTTTTCGTCGTGTTGCTGTGGATCTCAATGTGTCTCCATCAGTTATTCACCGCTTGTGGAATCGCTACCGTGAGACAGGCCAGTTCACAAGGAGGGTTCGACAAGATCGTGGACGCAAGACAATCCCACAGGATGACCGATATCTGACCATCTGTGCGTTGCGGCGTCGTTCAGCAACCGTCAGAAAACTGCAACAAGACCTCAGGAGGGTCACAGGAGTCACGGTGTCTGACCAGACAGTAAGGAACAGGTTAAGAAAAGTGTCCTTACGACCCAGACGTCCTGTTCGAGTGCCCCGTTTAACGCAGCAACATCGTGCAGCTCACCTTCTGTTTGCCCGTACCCACGTCAAACTGGCAACTTCGCCAATGGAGACCTGTGTTGTTCACAGACGAGTCCAGATTTACTCTGACACAGCGTGATGGACGTCAACGTGTATGGAGATGCCGTAGTGAGCGGTACATGCCAATTGTTGTCCAGGAAGGCGACCAATTCGGACAAAGTTCTGTGATGTGTGGGGTGGCATCACTATTGATGGCCGTACGGATCTTGTCGTCGTCCGTGGTAATCTTACCGCTGCGGAGTACATCGAGTAGATACTGCTACAGCATATTTTGGTTGCTGCATACGTTGTTGGCCCTGAATTTTTTACTCATGCACGACAATGCCAGGGCTCATGTAGCGCGCATCACCAGAGCTGTCTTGCGAGAACTGGAGAGTCAAGTGTTGGAATGGCCAGCAGTGAGTCCCAACCTTAATCCCATCGAGCTTGTGTGGGATAGGCTTGACAGAAGTGTTCGTGCGTGTCCTGCTCCACCACAGACTCCAAGACCTCGAACAGGCTCTCATTGAAGATACCGCAACGTGACCTCCGTCGACTTATATGGAGCATGCCGCGTAGGTGCCAAGCTGTGATAAATGCTCGTGGAGGACATACACCATACTGAAGCTCTCCAGCTGTGATAAAAATCCACCCTGGAGGATTGTTATCACTTCGTTTTCGTCCCTATTTAGACATTTCCGTTTGTGTTCTGAAAATAAACTCGAATCCATCGATGTTCTTTTGTATACTTCAACGGTAAAGAATAAAGGTTTAGTTGGTAATATACCTGGATGTGAGGTATTGTTTTATGGAGCATGGCATACGTTCAAAAACATGTTCCCGTAATTTTTTTTTAACTATGTAGCTTGTACATGTATAAGAAACAATTGACATACGGTTGGGTGAGGAATATTGTTTTTGTTATATCCATTACGAAGATTATTGCCGATGAAGAAAAATTATGTTACTGTTACTACACCCCAGAACACAAAGACTACAGATTTTCAATGAGTAATGAACAGTGCACGCTGATAGTTGAAGCCTAACCTCTGATGTATGAATATCAAAATAAAATCGGTGAACGTATTGTTTACCGGGCATGTTGGCCGTGCGGCTAGGGGCGCGCAGGTGTGAGCTTGCATCCGGGAGATAGTAGGTTCGAACCCCACTGTCGGCAGCCCTGAAAATGGTTCTCCGTGGTTTCCCATTTTAACACCAGGCAAATGCTGGGGCTATACCTTAATTAAGGCCACGGCCGCTTCCTTCCCACTCCTAGGCCTTTCCTGTCCCATCGTCACCATAAGACCTATCTGTCTCGGTGCGTCGTAAAGCCAATTGTAAAAAAAATTATACATATAGTTTGATCTATGTTGGTTCACGTAAGGTAATCACCGCAGAAAGAAACAAGTACTGAGGTGTTCCCAGCCTTTCTCTGTTGATTAAAACGTAATACGAGAGTGCGTGCCAAAAGTCTGGATTAAATTCCAAAACCTCTCCGCACTGTTCATACGAGTGAGGGCATATGACGCTGCGGATGGCGATTCGTCCAACGGATGGAGACGTTAAGGCTTGAGCAGACCCTTTGGTGTTATACGACAGGAGTACGTTATGTGCCGACACCGGTTTCACCCTCTCCCTACCTCATCATCAACATTTTATACCCAGACGTGCAGGTCGCCGATGAGCGTCAAATAGACCAGACGGGCCAAGTACTCTATGTTCCGGGACACTCCCGGCACCAAAAGCCATGCGTTAAATAAATAAATAAATAAATAAATAAATAAATAAATAAATAAATTGTAGCCCGCCTGGTGGCCATAATCGATAAGGCGTCGAGTTTAGGCCTTATGTTCTGACACCGTGGTTCATCGGTTCGAGTCCTTTTGGTCGAAAAGAATTCGCCATCAGAATATTGGCCGGCAGGGTAGAAGAGGTGGTGGTATACAATTTCTAATCACTAGATTGCGTGCCAATGACCTGTATTCAATTCCAAACCTCTCCACCGTGTTAATATGGAGTGAAGGCATTTGTTCCTGTTAATGGTGATTCGTAAGTCGAATGGGGACGTAAACCCTTGAGTAGACCCCTTGGTGCTATTCGACAGGTATAGGCTGTGTGCCGGCACCAGGTGTCACCCTCTCCCTTCCTACTATCACATATCACGTCATTCATTTCATCTCATTAAGTCCTCTGATGACGTTGACATCAGGAAGGACATCCGATCGTAAAATCTCGCTACGAAGATTCATCTCATTTCATACCCGACACCGTAGAGAAAACGGTACAAGGGTTTGACATTATTATTTCTCTAGTTAGAGACAATGGTTTATGTTTCAAGCTGCTAGGTTTGAGATTATTTATTGATTTTATTTTCATTGAAAATAAAGTGGTGATGTGTACTTAGTGGGTGAGATTGAATGAGATAGTAAAAAGAATTTAAGTTTTGTAGAGCACGAGAATGCCAGTAATTACTGGGCTATAGAAAAAACAGAACAATAGGGTGCCCTGATTCTTTTCTCCGTCTCTCTGTTCGGATTGTTTTATGCATGGTATAGTAATTACACAGCCAGGTGGCATTTATAATCTTGTACATAATACCTCTTGTGGAGAAACTTAATTCTAGTATTTAGTTCGTTATTAATGGGAATGATGCGGTCCATTCCAGATTCTCGACTGGTTTTTTTTCTCCCAGGATATAGGTGGAGTGAGAGAAATAGGGTATACCATAGTTAATTCACCAAGTTCTGTTCCTGTAACTAGAATAACGGCACTAGTTCACGGATTAAGCTATCATTTAATTGTTCATTGTTCAGGCCAGTTCTAGGGTAACCGGGCGAGTTGGCCGTGCGCGTAGAGGCGCGCGGCTGTGAGCTTGCATCCGGGAGATAGTAGGTGCGAATCCCACTATCGGCAGCCCTGAAGATGGTTTTCCGTGGTTTCCCATTTTCACACCAGGCAAATGCTGGGGCTGTACCTTAATTAAGGCCACGGCCGCTTCCTTCCAACTCCTAGGCCTTTCCTATCCCATCGTCGCTATAAGACCTATCTGTGTCGGTGCGACGTAAAGCCCCTAGCAAAAAAAAAAAAAGTTCTAGGGTAGGTGATGGAAGCCAGATGGTTTCAGAGTTTTCCGGCTGGAAGTTACGAACATTAAGTTAGCCCTTATCCTTGGACGTACGGTCTGTGTGAACGTGGCGGGAAAATAACTGGTCCTTTTCCTTGCCTAATCAGATCTATTATCTTCCTGCCATTAATATCATTGTGGAAGTGATAATAAGCAGCTGCGTTTTGTAGCGGTTCGAGTAACAGCACGTCTGTGGTTTGTAACGAGAAACGGAGCACAGTATAGAGTTATTTAACAATTTGCTTTACGTCGCACCGACACAAATAGGCTTTATGGCGGCGATGGGTTAGGAAAGGACTATAAGTGGGAAGGAAGCGGCCGTGGCCTTAATTAAGGTACAGCCCCTGGTGTGAATATGGGAAATAAAGGCTCGCGCTGGCTGTGAAACTGGTTCTCGTTTGGGCACGCGTAACGCAACATTTTTCCGCATGGCGTACTCTTCTAAGATATAAAATTGTACAAGTAGAGTAGTAAGTATAATACTGTGAGAAGCGTGTCGAGAGGTATTCGTGTGGTTTACGAACTTTCAGGTGATAGTGAGGGTGATTACTAAGTTAGTGACTAAGATTAATGGCCGCAATTAGATCCTACGTATTGTGAAATTTTTTTACTGTTTTGTTCCGTTTAGCAAATCAGAGGCCACCAAAGATTGTCATATTCCATTTCATAATTTTCAGAAAGATGGTGAACTTAAAAATAAATGGAGTTTGGAAATTTCTGGTCAAGGTGACAGACTGGGGCGTCTATTGAACTTCAGGGGTAATTTTCCTAGTGACGTAACGTCGCAATAACCCAGATAGGTTTTCGCGATGATGGAATAGGGAAGAGAAGGAAGGAAGGACGGGAGGGAGAAAGAAAGAAAGGAAGGAAGGAAGGAAGGAAGGAAGGAAGGAAGGAAGGAAGGAGGTGACCGTGGCTTTAAGGTACCACCGCACCATTTGCTCGGTGGTGTGAAAATAGGAAATAAGACAGGGCTTCCGATGGTGAGGCTCGAACTCATCATAACACGAATAGAAATTTACATCTATGTTGCTCTTACCGCGCAGCCAACTCGCTCAGTAGCCTCGTGTATAGTCCACTGTTTGCAGCAGCCATTTTAAGGACTCGGGACTGTAGTGTCACCACAGCGACAACAACACTACTTCCAAATGCCATTCCATCTGTATTTGAATATTTTCCAAAGCACAAACCGGCATGTGTACATACTTGAAGACCATATAAATGGAAGCCCAAACCTGTAAGAGAACTGAACATCATGGAAAACCAACCACATTTTCACTCAATGAAGAAAATGACCCTTCACTTGTAATCAGTGATCCATCGTGTAAAACCAGAGTACCCAGTGCTTTATTGAACTCAAAAGACTATACAATACTAACAGTGGGCCTAAAACTGAAGAGACCGGGCGAGTTGCCGTACGGTTAGAGGCGCGCGGCTGTGAGCATGCATCCGGGAGGTAGTGGGTTCGAATCCCGCTGTCGGCAGTCCTGAAGATGGTTTTCCATGGTTTCCCAATGGGCACATGTAGCAGAAGAAGAAACTAGCTGCGAAAAGTTGTCTGCTGAAAATATCCTTACCTGCAACCGAGAGTCTTGCAGTGTATGTAATCCATTTTCGGGACAGGGGAGGATTAAAGTACCCTAATACTTTCTTCAGCTATTTTTTACGTCGCACCGACACAGATAGGTCTTATGGCGACAATAGGATAGGAAAGGGCTAGGAGTGACAAGAGAGCAGCCGTGACCTTAATTGAATCGATTATTTCAGAAACCAGTCAAGCGCCAAGTCTGTCATTTTTGGGAAAATGAAAAAAAAAACTGTCTAGCATCAAACAAAATGTTATGGTAGGGGTTTTAATATTTTAGCTTGAAAGTATTATATCTCTTATTACTTTCTATCTAAGGAAAAATAATTTGTGCATATTAACTTTGCTGTAAAAAATCCGAAAAATTCTCCACTTAACTGGTTTCTGAAATAAACGAGTGTTGCAAACATATGGGATAATTCTTGAATTTTGGAAGGATTTAATCATAAACCCCATATTTGTGGAAATAGAAAATATTTTAATAGTTTCAGACTGCATTGCTGATATAAAAGGATGAAATCAGCAATGCCTGCTCATCATGACAGGATGTAATCAATCCTCACATACAAACTCCACAGCACATTCTGTCTCTGTAGTAGGCCATTGTAAAATGCTGCCATAAAAGTGTTCATATTCCATCAGGTAAGGTTTTAAGGCATCTAGGTCACGTATCTTCTTAATATTGATGGGCACCTAAAACAAACAATAACAAATAATAATATAGAGCTCAGACCAGGTACTTCCTTATCTGAGTAAGAAATATAACTTCTCCTTTTACCCTTGCATTCCGAATAATATTACGCGTGTGAATTTGTTTGTCTACCACTCCTCGTTTCCTTTTGGATACAGGTTCGTCTTCTGAACTTTCAGACATATCACTACTATTATAAAAACACTGCACTAAATAAAAACACTTTTTGAATCAGTTGTTGACAAAACTACGAACATGCGATTCGAGAAACACAACAATGACAATGAAAACAGCAGGATTCCGGATTCAGTGCAGCAGGCAAGGTGCGGCACATCACAAAATGTACCAGCAGTTTACTACAGAAACCAGCCAACCGCTGTCACTTTACTGGTTTCTGAACTAAATACGAAATTCAACGTAATGCCTGACCATTATAGGAGGACGTTTGTTGACTGGTTTCAGCACCAAAATGTGCGTATACCCTCTTAGTAACATATTCTGCCATTAACTGATTTTTTCACTTTTTGGCACTTGACTGCTTTCTGAAATAATCGATTCAATTAAGGAAGAGTCCCAGCATTTTCCTGGTGTGAAATTGGGAAACCTCAGAAAACCATCTTCAGATCTGCCAACCGACAGTAGGATTCGCATCCGCTATCTCCGAATGCAAGTTCGCAGCTGCGCGCCCCTAACCACACGGCCAACTCGCTCGGTCTTCAGGGCTTTGATACAAATGTAAGTGGTGGTGGTGGTGGTGATGTATACTTTTGTAGAAAATCTACCACGACGAAACATCGCCACTGTTGTTGCCGAAGAAATGACTTAAGTGGGCCGATGACCTAGATGTTATGCCCCTATAATAAACAAGCAAGCATTAGATTACTAAAGCCTTTCGCCTTCCTATCCTTTTCCCAATTACGTGGGGTCGGTACGTTGAATGGATGTAGCCTAGTTTTCCGCCAATCCTGTATGGCGGGGGGCGGGGGCGTATTAACTATTGCGTGTTTCAGTGGTGGTTTGTCGTGCGGTGTGTTGTGTGTATTTGAAGATTAATACGAATACAAATAGTCAGGTCCCCAGCTAGAGGAATTCACTACACCCAGTTAAATTCCCCGGCCCGGCCTGGAATTAAATCTGGAGTCCCTTTTTTAAACTGAGCCGGTGCGCTGACCATTCAGTCAAAACACCGGAGAGAAATTACTAAAGCATTTGGTGGGCAGTATTACAAGAACTATGTCATCAAAGTGTGAAAATATTGCAAAAATAAACCGGAAACCTGTGGATAGAATAGTGTTAAAGCTAAGTTGAGAAAGATGATATTTATAGGATGACTTTAAACTGGAGACCCATTTCTTTATAGAGGCATTCTTCGACAGTATTAACGAATCATGTTTTACGTATGCGTAAGTCGACTACCTATTCTCATGATTGTGTATGTTCAGTCTTCAGCCCTAAGGCTGGATGGATCCTCAACAGCTCTGCCATCAGCTGTCATAGATTGCCTAGGTATCACTGATGAGGCGTACTAGGGAAATGAGGAGTGAGGTAGTTTCCCGTTGCTTTCCTCACCGAGCCAGAAGTTGCTATTGCATATCAGTCTGCCAAGCCCACTGAAATGCATCGCTCATACTTCAGTCACTTTCATATTGTCAAAGCCAAGGATAAGACAGAGACAGATCAATGAAAGTAACAAAATTGCTCTAGCCCATACCAGAAGACATAGTGCACTGTAAACACTAGGTCCTGCCAGCATGATTAATTTTCAAAATACCTTCGTATATACGTATGAAATCGAGTTGACACTGACTTATTCAGTCATAATTTTACTTATGTATATAAATTGACAGTAGGACATTTTAACATGATATTGAGAAATTATTTGCATTTCAACAAACAACGGAATATACGGGACATTTAGAAAAACGTGGTTTCTTCGTAGGTAGCATAATTAGCATTATATTAGCGAATATCCTCATGCACTTATTATAAACTCCATGTTAAACGTAGGAAGGCATTTAAAACTTGTGTGGCGCCTCCGAAAACTATAAACATGTAGTTAGTGGGACGTAAAACCAATATCATTATTTTAAAACTTGTGCCTTAGCTAAGCGATCCTATCGGGATAGCTGATAACTACAAACAGCGCCCCCATTTCTCTTCCCTCATTTCTCAACCTTGTGTAATAACGTAAGCGATGGAATCATACTGTTTTCAAAACGTATAAACATCCTATGCAATTTCTGTTCCCATCGTTATGATGATGATGACGATGATGATGATGATGATTCATACTAGAGGCTTGGAGGAGATCTTTTCTACTTAGCTCCGAGAATTGTGTTGTAGCCGCCGTTTCATTAACTATGATATTGGGAGGTGGGGGATATAATGTGCCACTCTAATTAGTTGAGCTTTTAATTACGATTAGTGCCATAATAATTGAAATAAGACACTTTACCGGCATGTGAAGTGATTGTGGAAAAATGAAAGCGAAGATACTGGTGATAACTATTATTCGAAATTCGGACCTCTGAACTTTACAGCTTCCCCGCCCATACATGAAGCGTGTAGTTATGCGCCCAGCTGTGAAGATGGATAAGTTTGATTCCTACAGAAAATTATTGTTTCTTTCCTAAATGTTTTAGAGCCGCGAGTGTTAAGCGCCCTGGACCCTGTCGAGCCCATTGTGCTCTAAGAATATCCAAGTTATCCTTGACCTCTAGGCGGTGTTGTGTGTTTGTCGGACAGACTTATGGCATAGGCGTGCAACCATCATGTTATGTCTGCAATAAATTAAATGAGTTGGGCATTTTTATCGTTACTTTTCCCTGACATATTGTATGTATCAATGAGAATGAAGGTAGCCTCTATGTTACATCTGGATACGAATTAGTAGCTAGCTTTTATAGACGTTAGGGCAGGGTAGCGATTTTTCTCAAAACCCATCTAGATGGTGCCTATGTTATCCTAAATCTGGATATATTTTGTCGAGAATGGTTATTTCAAATTGTGAGCATTTAATAATGTTATTTGCTTTACGTCCTACTAACTACTTTTACGGTTTTCGAAGATGCCGAGGTGCCTGAATTTTGTCCGGCGGGAGTTCTTTTTACGTGCTAGTAAATCTACCGACTCGAGGCTGACGTATTTGAGCACCTTCAAATACCATCGGACTGAACCAGGATCGAACCTGCCGCGTTGGGGTCAGAAGGCCACTCAGTCGGGCGTGAGCATTTTTATGACTAGTATTAAGATTATACTCATCTCTCTGTACCGTACTCCAGATATACATTATTTTATGAAATAGGGAAAGAATTGACCGAACGCGTAGGGAAGTACAAGAATTTCAAAACTTGCTATGTAGAAAATACTGTTTTAGACAAGGATCTTCTCAGTAATTCCCTAAGGTCACATAATTTCTTTTCTATTAATGATTAATTAGCCAGCAAGAAGGGACTCTTGTGTAGATATTTATTATCAGTAATGTAAACAAAAGTAATCTCTCGTATAGGGTTAGAGACCCTGTACTGTCTGATCGTAAAGGTCTCTGGTTTCAGCTTTCTTTTGAAAACTACTATAATTGGAACACTAAGCAAATAATACATGTTATAATGTACAAAGAGAATAATATTACACGTTTGAAACATAAACACAAAACTGTAATAGTACCTGAAGTAAACACGGTAGCAAATTGGTACACTCCTCATTTTGCAGCCATTAGAAACCTAAAGGTATTGTTTTACAAGGAAGCTGGGCAGAGTATTTCAGAAGACAAAGAAAGGACAATGCTATTAAAACTATACTGAAGAGAAATTAAAAAATTAAAAAAAAGCTGTAAATGACAAATGCGTTGAATATACTAGAATAAATTTTAGACAGCTTGTAGGAAGGTAACAAAGCAGCCAGTACCCATCGCATCAAGTATCTTGTGTGATTTCCTTATAAATATTGTTAAAAACATGTCTGAACTCTAAGATAATTGTCAGCTCTTTGAGGAGAATGAGAATAATTTGTTGATAAGCTGAGTAACTATCAAATACCAAGAACACATGAAATAAATTTTGCATGATATGAATTTACACCTGATGAAGTTTTCATAGTTTCAGTAACTCCGAGACAAAAGATTACTATGGACTCCTCTATCCTAAAGGAAATTACTGTATTCATATAATATAACTCAATCTGACTTAGATCTTTAAAGTGGGCATTTTTCCAGATTGTATGAAAATTATAGTTACTGTGAAAGGAATTGTCCAATTAGTTACCGGCCTGTATCGCTTGTATGCATTTTATACAAAGTGATGCTGTATGAAAATACAACTTTCGCTCTATTTAAATAACAAATCCCTCACTATTTGAATTCAGAGCACAATGCTCAACTACTAAAGGCGGCAGAATCTCTTGTCATGGAAATAATAGATATTTCGAGTCTCATAGGGTAACTAGAACCACACTTCTAAATCTCTGCGAGGCATTTGACACTACTTCTCATGAGATATTATTTACGAAATTAAAATACTGTTGAATTAAGGAACTTAATGATCATTTATTTAGTCATACGTAACACATAGGAGGTAGGTGGAAGTTCTTTAAAACCAAAGATCAGAATTACCGGGCGAGTTGGCCGTGCGGTTAGAGGCACGCAGCTGTGAACTTGCATCCGGGAGACAGTGGGTTCGAATCCCACTGTCGGCAGCCCTGAAGATGGTTTTCCGCCATAAGCCCTGTCTGTGTCGGTGCGTCGTAAAGCCACTAGCAAAAAAAAAAAAAAAATCAGAATTACTCAGTATCACCGTTGGTGTGGTCCAAAATTCAGTCGTCTGGCCATTTTTTTTACTAGTACCGTAATATTAATGATCTTTCGGGGAAAACTAATAATATATTGATTTCTTTTACGTCTTGACTGACTGAAAAACTAGAGGTACAGCACTGGAAAGTATGATTTATCAATCTTCGTGTTGTAGTGATTCAAACTAAATTTAAAAAATGCACAGTTTGCTAGATTCCTTGTTGTTCATCGTCTTACACGAATGTTTTGTTTATCAGGGCAGGTTAATGCGTTGTTACATGTGAAGTTACCAGGAGTAGTTCACTTTGTTATTCTGTGCATGTTTTCTTGTTTCCAATGACCGACGTTTTTACCCGTATGCGTTAGCCTGTGCATCAGTACAGATTCTCGCTCTTACACAATATGTATAGAACGCGAACCTTTTCTTGATACCCAGTTCCCATTCAGCACTAGGGAGCTCAGGTATGAAGAAAAGGTTCGCGTACTATAATTTATGTTGTGCGCGTGACAGAAGTGTACGCCAAGTGTAGAGCTCTTCGGGAAATCGTAACGACGAAGTCTCTTCTCATTCCTGAAAATGCTATATCAACGCCCAAACCAGTGCTAGTAAAGTAAAAACCATGGATATCTTATATTCAAAAATATCGTCTGTAGTACACAGATAAGCTACCCTATCGTCAGCCCGATGTTTACTTCTTCACCTCGTGAACAATGGACTCCACAGGAGTAGTTAGAACAAGAGAATACATATTGCATAAACTCGAGCACAGTTTGTTTGAAGCAGTGACGACACCAACATCTCTTTTACATCAGATGCACGCCTAAATATTAGCATTTGTAAACAAGAGCATTAGACTTGAGAACCAGAAATCACAGCCCATTATGCCTGAGTGGCTCACATGGTCGAACGCTGGCTTTCTGAGCCCAGGTTAGTGGGTTCGATCCCACCTCAGTCCGGTGATATTTGAAGGTGCTCAGGAACCCAGTTTCATGCCTGGTTACCGGCGCGTAAAAGAAGTTCTCCGGAACAAAATCCCGGCACCTCAGAGTCTCCGAAAGAACCGTAAATGTAGCTAATGGAACGTGAAACAAGTATCATTATCATCATCATCATTGCACTTCAGTAAGGTTCTTGACTGAATGGTCAACGTTGTGTTCGTTTGAGAGGGCCATGGGTTCGATTGGCGTCCGGGCTGGGAACGTTCCTCTAGTTCGGGGACTGGGTATTTGTGTTAGTTTTAATACACATCTTTGATTCCACACAACACTACCAACCACCTCAGAAACACGTAGTCTAATATTGAATAGGTTTGCTTCCTTCTACACAGAGTTGGAGCCAGGAAAGTCAGTGCGACCCCAAGTAATTGGTAAAAGGCCAAGAAGAAGAAGACAATTCATTATGGATTTGGGCTCCTGCGATACGGGAATGTAACGTGCTCCGCTACCTCCATTTCATGAAAGACGAGCAAAGTTCTTGGAACTTCCTTTTTTATGTGTTGTCCTGTTAAATGATGGTGGTGATACTTGTTTTAAGAGGAAGGACAACTGGTCAACTATCCTCTGTCCTGTTAAAGATCTCTGATTTTTAACTGTACGCACACGTGTCAAATTATCTCATCCTAAGAAACCATCCAGTAGTGTTCCGCTGAGGCAATAGATTTTCTCTCTCTCTCTCTCTCTCTCTCTCTCTCTCTCGTCAAGTAGATTTCTGACAACGACGGCATAGAAAAGGAGGTGGCGTGCCAGATGCGACCGTGCCGCATGCGACCCGTACCACTAGCGACCGCATAATCTGTAACCGTGCTGGATGCGACCGGAGTTGACAAGCAAATTGTCATTTGATAAGTTGTGTCATCACCTAAGATAGGGTAAGCTAAGGGAAGTGCAATGCCATTTCAATAAGTCCTATAAGCAGCTGCTGCCTCTACTTTACATAACACTTCTGGGGGAAACTCGTTTTACAACACGAAACATGGTGATACGTTTACGTCTTTTCCCACCGGGCGAGTTGGGCGTGTGGTTAGAGGCGCGCGGCCCTGAGCTTGCATCCGGGAGATAGTGGGTTCGAATCGCACCGTCGGCAGCACTGAAGATGGTTTTCCGTGGTTTCCCATTTTCATACCAGGCAAATGCTGGGGCTGTACTTTAATTAAGACCAGGGCCACTTCCTTCCCATTCCTAGCCCTTTCCTATCCCATCGTCGCCTTAAGACCTGTCTGTGTCGGTGCAACGCAATGCCACTAGCAAAAAAATAAAAAGATCCTAATTCTCTGAAATTATTTACGACTTCGGCCTACTTACTTATCGTGTCCTATTAGTACCAGGAGTGTCCGAGGACGTGTTCGGCTTGCCTGGTGCAGGTCTTTCTACCTGACACCCGTGGGCGGCCTGCGCGTCTGGGTGTGGGATTATGATAATGAAGTAGGGAGAAATGAAACCTGGTTTCGGCACGTAGCCTACTTCTCTCGAATAATACCAAGGGGTCTGCTCAATGCTTTACGTCGCCATCCGACGGCCGAATCACTATCAACAGCATCATATCCCCTCATTCCATTTGAACACTGCGAAAAGGTTTGGATTTGAATCCAGGCTTTTGGCATGCAATCTAGTGATTAGAAACTGTCTACCACCAACTTTCCTACCCTGCCGGCCAACATTCTGATGGTGATTTTTTTTATCCACGCTAAGTGGCTCAGACGGCTCAGACGGTTGAGATGCTGGTCTTCCGACTCCAACTTGGCAGGTTCGATCCCGGCTCAGTCCGGTGGTGTTTGAACGTGCTCAAATACGTCAGCTTTGTGTCGGTGGACTTACTGGCATGTAAAATAAGTCCTGCGGGACTAAATTCCGGCACCTCGGCATCTCCTTAAACCATAAAAGTAGTTACTGGGACGTAAAGCCAGCAACACTGTTATATTTTTCTTTCGACCAACGGCACTCGAACTTGCTAACCACGGTGTCAGACCTTTATTTTAGAAAAAACCAAGTTAGCTACTTATAAGCAATCTGCCACTTGGTGACAGCCCTTAATGCAGATCAATTGTAAGTGATTGATGGGTCGCATGCGGCACGATGCTTATCCACTCGGTCGCTATTGGCACGATAATGGCCGGGTCGCACCCGCACGGTCGCATCTGGCACGTAACCGAAAAGGACTAGGACTGAGAAGATGGTAACCGTGGCCTTACTTATGGTGTAACCTGATGTTAAAATCGGACTCGCCAGGAAACTATATCCAGAGCTGCCGACGATGTGGTTCGAACCCTGCTACGCATGTATGTACAGTGTAGTGTAAGAAATTATGATTAATATATATCTTACCTCCTCTACAACTTAGCAGGAAAATACTATTACTATTTTAAGGTTACCTACATGCTGAATTACCCCCTCTGGGTAGGGGACGCAGACGAAGAATACACCCACGGTATCCCCTGCCTGTCGTAAGAGGCGACTAAAAGGGTCGACCAAAGGATGATCAAATTAGAACCATGGTACTGCTTGTAATTAGTACCATCACGCAGGGCATGCAGGGAACACCATGGGTCGCTTTTACTTGCGCGTAGTTCCACTATGTTGGGTACGCAATAGGTTTGTGATTAGTAGCGACAGTGTGTGCTCAGGATGCACATCACAGTACCTGTGATTCGTACCACTATATGAGCGACACCATGGTTCTACCTTGCCTATGATTAGTCCCTGCTATGTGAGGAACACCACGGGATAGTGCGAGTCCCTGTGGTTAGTCCACTTATGTGAAGAACACCATAGGTTTGCATTGCCTGTATAGGTTCGCGTTGCCTGTAAATAGCAACACAATGTGCGAAACACCATAGGTATGTGTTACATGTGCGCATTACATTACCTGTGAGTAGTACCATAATTTGTGGAATACCGCGAGTCTACGCTATTTTTTATTTAGTACCGCAAAAGGACAAATACGATGGTTCTACTTTCCTCGCGGTAAGTACCATTGTGAGGGGCCGATGACCTGGACTCGTTTAGACTACAAGCATCATTGATTCAGTATTGTGCTTTAGAAGCGGTCCCTTGGTCAGTAATACTATTGTTCACCGCTAGTTTATGGGAATGTGGGGCATTGCGGGTCGGATCCACTGATTGTTTTAACTTCATATCCATCCATTCACCCTTCGTTCTCACGATTTGAATTCTAGTCAGTGGAGGATTGTCCTTACATTTTGTCTCATTTCGTGCAATTAGGCGCCGATGATCTAGAAGTTAGGCCCCTTTAAACAAGAAGCATCATCATAATTTTTCATCACCATTTATTTTAAACTCTTGTCAGTGGATATATTTTAAAATTTTAATTATCATATATCATGTCGTCCATCTCGTACCATTAGGGGCCAATGACGTTAGATGTTAGGCTCCTTTAAACAACAAGCATCATCATTATCATCATCATCAAGCAACATGTTGAATTACAGTAGTTAGGAATATTTAGTTTGACTACTTTCAGTGGAACCCCTGGTCATGTTCTTCAAAGGTACGACGAAGCAGATGCCTCATCTACTTAGCTAATGTCACTCAGCGTTGTTCTTATCTTCGTCCACGTGGGTAGAGCCTGGGCCCAGGCTCATAAACGTTGGATTACAAGGGCGTGATGAGCAACTCGCTGAGAATCTCATCGAGTTCTGTTTCAAGTGTGCTATGGCTGCATGATTCAGTCGTTCTGGTTTTTTCCCTCTTCCTTCCTCCCCCCAACCCTCCCCAACACACACACACACACACACACACACACACACACACACACACAGTGTTGTGCTCAATAGAGATACTGTAGGAATTCTAGGCTCGTATTGCATGGTATAATCAGGAAATCATATTTATTTTTATTGTATTTTCTTCACGTCTTCGTCATCATAGTTTGTTTTGAAATGATACAATACAGTAGATTGGAATGTGATACTTTCATTTTCTCTCTCTCTCTCTACCATCATGGGCTAATACACAACTTACCTACTTGTTCCATTTCGTGCCATGTGCATTACATTTTATCTTAAGTACCTCTCTCTGCTTGACACAACTGAAACCAAGCGATCATTTCAAGTACTTAGGATGTGCTTTCTCCCAGGATGGTAGATTAATCAGTGAAATTGAATCTACTGTAGATGTAGCAAAGAAAGAAATGAGCTCTTGGGTGAAATTATTTTTATATCGCCTTTTTTTAGACCGACTTTGCCGTGCGGTTAGGAGCGCGCAGCTGTGAGCTCGCATCCGGGAGATAGTGGGTTCGAACCCCACCGTCGGCGGCCCTGAAGATGGTTTTTTCGTGGTTTCCCATTTTCACACCAGGCAAATGCTGGGGCTGTACCTTACATAAGACCACGGCCGCTTCCTTCACATTCCTAGGCCTTTCCTTTCCCGTCATCGCCATAAGACTTATCTGTGTCGGTGCGATGTTAAGCAACTAGCAATAAATAAATAAATAAATAAATAAATAAATAAATAAATAAATAAATAAAAAATACCGACTTTGGTGTGCAGTGTGAAAGCTCCCTCCCTGCCTCAGGAAATATTGGAAATCTTATTCATAAGTTAGAAGAAATGGGCGTGAATTTAGCGAGTGATTTGCTGGCACAAACAGCTGGGAATAATGGGAGGAGAGTTTTCGAAATGAACTCAATGGATGAAGCTGTGTGTATGTTTCGGCTGTGGTGGTGGGATCATGTGAAGGGAATGGAGGAGGATAGGTGACATAGGAGAATAATGCGCTCATCCATGAAGGTAAAAGGATGCAGATACTTCCTCTTAAAACAATAATCACCACCACCACCACTAAAAGAAGCAGAGGGAGATCGGAGCGACGTAGGTTACCCAGTTTTTATTTATTTAAAGGCTAGAAGTGTGAAATTAAATTAGGCCCCAGATCTAATTACATATAGAGGATTGTGGAAGCGCATAGTTACTTCACGGAGGCTTGCACACTGAACGTTGAGAGACATATCTGTAATAAAGATATGAATAAAACACTGTATATTTCATCGATATATTCCTTCTAAAAACACACACAGTACCTGGTGACCACTTACTATGACCAACGGTAAAGCATTCTTAAATTCACGTCTGCATTATTGGAGAGGTCTTCCTCGTGAACAGTCGAGATTTTCTTTTGAAGACGCGGAGCGAAGTTCTTTGCTAAAAGTAAATAATTTCACATTATTTTCTTGACACGGCATAAGCCCAAAAGCCTATAGCGTATCATGTCTATAAGTACGGGCCGACCGGCCGAGTTGGGCGTGCAGCTGTGAGCTTACATCCGGGAGATAGTGGGTTCGAGCCCCACTGTCGGCAGCCCTGAAGATGGTTTTCCCGTGGTTTCCCATTTTCACACCAGGCAAATGCTGGGGCTGTACCTTAATTAAGTCCACGACTGCTTCCTTCCCACTCCTAGCCCTTACCTGCCCGTCGTCGCCATAAGGCCTATATGTGTTGGTGCGACGTAAATCACGTTGTCTTATCTTTATAGGATTATCTTTATAGGAAAGTTATTTTCCTTTTCAGATCATTTCTGTTTACGGACTACATGGTGTCACAACGACTACGACCTACAGCTCTTCTCACATTTTGTTTTGAAGGAAAACCGAGATTCCAAAACATTTTTCTTTTTGTTTGTTTGCTAGTTGCTTTACGTCGCACCGACACAGATAGGTCTTATGGCGACGATGGGACAGGTAAGGGCTAGGAGTGGGAGGGAAGCGGCCGTGGCCTTAATTAAGGTACAGCCCCGGCATTTGCCTGGTGTGAAAATGGGAAACCACGGAAAACCATCTTCAGGGCTGCCGACAGTGGGGTTCGAACCTACTATCTCCCGAATACTGGATACCGGCCGCAGTTAAGCGACTGCAACTATCGAGCTCGGTAATTCCAAAACAAAGAACTGGAATATTGTCATGTAAACATTACAAACAATATACTGTAAATTTGGAATACTATGAATACGTGGAAGTATGTGTAGTCTATATTTTAACAATAAACAGTTCGTGTTTTAGATCATGTTCTGTTAGTTATTAGGACATTATTTCAGAATTACGAGCTCATTTTATAGCGTCCGACTCGTTGGCTGAACGGTCAGCGTACTGGCCTTCGGTTCAGAAGGTCCCGCGTTCGATTCCCGGACGGGTCGGGGATTTTAACCTCAAATGGTTAATTCTTACGGCACGGGGGCTGGGTGTATGTGTTGTATTCATCATCATTTCATCCTCATCATGACGCGTAGGTCGTCTACGGGAGTCAAATAGAAAGACCTGCACCTGGCGAGCCGAACCCGTCCTGGGATATCCCGGCACTAAAAGCCATACGACATTTCATTTCATTTTAAAGCACTTTTATTGTAGGTCAACAAAATCTGGGTGCCGCTCATGAGAGTCATGTTACCACACCATAAAGTAAGACTGACCATTCCGAGCATGGTGGCCGCGCGTGTTAACACGCTTCGACTATGGAGCCAAGTTGTGCGTTTGGGAGGCGCGTGGGCTCGAAATGTCAGGTATCCTGAGAATGATTTTCTGTGATGTCCCATTTTTACTTCCTATTCATAGGCCACAGCCGATTCCTTCTACTTCCTACCCAAATCTTTACCGTTGAAGTATACAAAAGCATCGATGGATTCGCGTTTATTTTCAGAACACAAACGGAAATGTCCAAATAAGGGCGAATAAAAAGTGATAACAGTCCTCCAAGGTGGATTTTTATCACTGTTGGAGAGCTTCAATATAGTGTATGTCCTCTACGACCATTTATCAAAGCTTGGCACCTACGTGGCATGCTCCGGATAAGTCGACGAAGGTCACGTTGCGGTATCAGGTCCCATTCTTCAATGAGAACCTATTCGAGATCTTGAAGAGTCTGTGGTGGAACAGGACGCCCACGAACACTTCTGTGAAGCTTGTCCCATTCATGCTCGATGGGATTAAGGTCGGGACTCACTGCTGGCGAACTCTTGAATGTCCAGTTCTCGCAAGACAGCTCTGGTGATGCGCGCTACATGAGCCCTAGCATTGTCGTGCATGAGTACGAATTCAGGGCCAGCACTGTTGCAGTAACCAACACATACTGTAGCAGTTTCTGCTCAATGTACCCCGCTGCGGTAAAATTACCACGGACGACGACAAGATCCGTACGGCCATCAATACTGATGCCACCCTACACATCACAGAACCTTGTCCGAATCGGTCGCCTTCCTGGACAACATTTGGCATGTACTGCTCACCACGGCGTCTCCATACACGTTAACGTCCATCACGCTGCGTCAGGGGAAATCTGGACTCGCCTGTGAACAACACAGGTCTCCATTGGCGAAGTTGCCAGTTGACGTGGGTACCGGCAAACAGAAGGCGAGCTGCGCGTTGTTGCTGCGTTAAACGGGGCACTCGAACAGGACGTCTGGGTCGTAAGGACACTTCTCTTAACCTATTCCTTACTGTCTGGTCAGACACCGTGACTCCAGTGACCCTCCTGAGGTCTTGTTGCAGTTTTCTGGCAGTTGCTGGACGACGCCGCAACGCACAGATGGTCAAATATACAGTGACAGTCAGAATTTTTCGGACAGAATAATCTATACATGTAATACCCCTGTTATTAAAGAAAGAACAGGTAATAAATTCTAAATTTCTAAACTCTAAATTTAATGTACTTCGTGGGTACTGGAATTATCCAATTGTGATTTGTAGATGAGTTTACAAAGTAATAATATCTTTTATTTATTTGAGGTACGAACATTTTCTGGTCAATATTTTTCGGACAGGAGATGTTTAGCTGCTAAAGGTATGCTTTGCACTTGTTATGCGCTGTGCAGGCAGGTCCCAGTCAGTGCCTTCCTAATGCACAAATCAGAGGCAACGGTTCATGAGTGAAATGGGACGCAGAGGAAACAACAGTATATTTGATCAAAGGCAATTAGTAATATTCCATCATGAAAAAGGGAAAACATGTCGACAAATCTCAGATTTGCTGAACATGAAGAAAATTACTGTTAACGATATTATCTGCCGATACAAATTTCAAGACAGAATTGAAAATTTGCCACAGACAGGTCGCCCGAGGGTCGTTACTAGGAGAGAAGAGAAAAGTGAAAAGAAATCCACGTGTTACTACAATCACTATTGCTGCTGCAGCTGAGAACGAGTTTGGAAAGAAGATCAGTGCAAGTACGATCCCGAGGGTGTTATATAGAGGTGGTTATCACGGGCGAACTGCAAGAAGGAAGCCCTATATCAAGAAAATAAATAGGATCAAGCGACAACGATTTGCTAAGGAGCGTCTTACCAAAAACATGAATGTGTGGAAGACTGTCATTTTCTGCGATGAATCGAAATTCAACGTGTCTGGCTCAGATGGGCGCATCATACTTTGGAGATGGCCCAATAAAAAGTGTGGAGAAAGAAATATGAAGGCAACGGTAAAACTCGGAGGGGGACATGTTATGGTGTGGGCTGTATGTCGGCTCAAGGAGTAGGTGAGCTGGTTTTTATGGACGGAAACATGGACCATCACCAGTATCTTCAGATTTGAAAAAAACTACCTGAAGAAAAGTCCAGAAAATATGGGAGTTGGAGACTGTATTAAATTTTATCAGGACAGTGACCCGAAACATACGGTCTATAATGTACAGCTATAGTTGTTTCAAGACTGTCCTGAAGTTGTGAATCCTCCCCCCACAAAGCCCTGGCATTAACCCCATAGAGAATTTATGGGATATGCTGGAAAACAACGTCCGGAAACTTCCCATAAATTCCAAAGCTGATGTGAAGAGACGACTGCAAGAGGAGTGGGAAAAATTGTCCCATTCCACCACAAGAAAACTCGTGGAGAGCATGCCGAGACGCCTGACTGAAGTGCTTTGCAGGAAGTATTAATATTCCTAATTGGATTCCACCCTTCATATTTTTCTTGTAGTTGCATTTTTGTCCGAATATTTATGAACAGGCAATTTTTTGTATTATTATAATTACATTCATAAATATGAAATTTGTTGTGTATCATGAAATGAAGTAGGTATTTATTTTTGATATCTGTACGTGGAACTATTCATTCTGGAGTATGCAGAATTATACTATTTGTGTTTGTTATTAATCTTTTTTTGTGAAATATAAAGGAACTCTGCCTGTCCGGAAAATTATGACGGTCACTGTAGGTCATCCTGTGGGGTTGTCATCCATCCGTGACCTTGTCTAACCCTCCGTGTGAACTGGCCTGTCTTATTGTAGCGATTCCACAAGCGTTAACTGACGGTGGGACATTGAGATCTACAGCAACACGACGAAAAGTCCATCCTTCCTGGATCAAAGTGACGGCCCTTGCGACTTGAACCTCGTTAGGATGTCGCATGGGACGCGCTGGTTTACGTACAACGTGCTAAAATGACCGCATTAGTCTGTGACCTCACAAATTCACTTTGTTTTAGAGTGTCACCGGACAGTTTAATGCATGGTTACGCCTACAGATGGAGTCTAACTTCGATTTGACATACCCTGAGTAGCTAAGGTCTCAAGGTATGCTGTACGACCATTGGAACCCCATCTACCAAATTAACGTTTACATACCAGCCATTACAAAACATGTTCCCCTAATTTTTTTGAACTATGTATATAAAATGTTTTATTTCTTTCACGTCGGCGGGTCTTAGGTCTGGAAATGTAAGACAGCCTAGTAATGAAAAGACGCTAATCAAGTAGCATTATTATATCCCACTTCCCTTTCTCCCTTCATCCTACCCCGCAGTCGGAGGGATTGTCTGGCAGAGACGACCGTATATTAAAATGATGGTTTATTAACTCTGAACAATAGGTACCATTGAGATGTTTACACACACCTACTAAATAATATCCTTTCTACAGAAACTAATGGTCATATTCCATCAAGTACTTTTTATGGTGTATAATTACATTTTTAATTGTGTTGTAGTAAGATATACTCAAGAAGGGAGCAAAGGTATTATCATTTTGATGACGAAGACGCCGAACTCTAATGGAATGCTTATGTATACTAATGGTGTGCAGGCAAGCATTTGATTGGAAGCTGCTTGAGTTACAGTTCTCCGAAGTGGGAGTGCGCGTTGGCTAGGTCTGGAGTCACGCCCTATTCCTATTTGCAACCAACCTAAAACAGGAAGTAGTCCTCGCTGTCTACTACGTCTTGGAACTTGTATTCCACTTACTCACCTTTAATTGTTTAGTTTACATCTGGATTAGGATTTGCTATTGCGTTCAGTATGCAATCCCCTGTGAATTAATTAAGCGCCTCCACAATTCTGTCTACCTCTGTGGGTTTTTATTGTTTTGCTTTACGTCGCACCGACACAGATAGGTCTTATGGCGACACTGTGTGGTCTTGTACATCTCATATTATTAAATCATTTTAAACCAAAGCGAAACCATCGTCGTCTTCTTGCTCTCCCTCTGCTTCTCTTTCCCTCCATGGCCGAGTGCATTATTCTCCTAGGTAACGTATCTCCATCCTTCTCATATGATCCCTCTACCGAAGTTAGTTTTTGCGTTCAGCTTCATTCATCATTGCTAATTTAAACTCCTCATTCCGAGTACTCTCCTGCCATTGTTTCCATCTGTTGGTACCTGCAATCATTCTCGCTACTTTAATATCTGTTACTTCCAACTTATGGCCGGGCTGAGTGGCTCAGACGGTTGAGGCGCTGGCCTTCTGACCCCAACTTGGCAGGTTCGATCCTGGCTCAGTCCGGTGATATTTGAAGGTGCTCATATATGTCAGCCTCGTGTCGGTAGATTTACTGGCACGTAAAAGAACTCCTGCGGGACAAAATTCCGGCACCTCGGCGTCTCCGAAAACCGTAAAAGTTGTTAGTGGGACGTAAAGCAAGTAGCATTGTTATTATTACTTCCAACTTATTAGTAAGATATCCTGAATTCACCCAGCTTTTACTCACTAAATATGGTTTCCTTTTCCACGAAAATGATAATGAAATCTCAAAGAAGTTTCAGGCTTAGGTCAATAAAATGCACTGCTGAAGGTTGTATAATATTATACAGAATCCCCCCAAACGATCTCAGCGACGCTATGACGAGGAAAATACTGGGCACGGTTCGGAATGCGGCGATTTGCCATTACTTTCAACAAGCCAGATAATACTGGCCCTGCTAGTAACACCTTTCACAGCATTCAAAACATCCAAACCGAGCAAGGTAGCAACGCGGTGTCGTGTTGCTGTAAGCTTGCATTCGGGAGGTGGGTTCGAACCCCACCGTCGGCAGCCCTGATCTTCCGTGGTTTCCCATTTTCACATCAGGCGAATAACGCTCCTGTACCTTAATTAAGGTCAATGTTGCTTCCTTCTCAGTGCTAACCTCTTACATCTTGCCGTCGCCGAAAATCTGCGTATGTTAGAGCGACGTTAAAACCCTAGCAAAGAAAAGAATCCATGTGCCATTACTCTCCGCCAGCATTGCACAACAACTTTCATAATATCAAAGCCTTAAATGAGGCGGACATCAGAGAAACCTACATTTTATCTTGGCTACATCAGTGGGCAATTAAATGGCGTAGTTGCTGGCTTTCCGTCCGGACGGCTGAGGTTCAAATCTCGGTCGATCCTAGGTTGGCATTTTAGCCTGAAAAATCGCGTGACGTCTAGAAGGACATCCGATCTGTAACTCGTGGCCAAAACCAGAACGATCCAGGTTGGCTCCAGCGACCCAGAAATAAATTTAGTTTATCAGTGGTCAATTACAAATCCGCAGCGTTAATGAAGAACTGGCGGGATACATTGTTATATTGTTGAATCACTGAGTAGTATGGAGATTGAAAACAGATTACTTCCTGTATTGAAACATTCCGTTAAGCTTTCTAGAGTAAGAGCAGTTTCATTGCGGATCTGTGGATTTCATGGTTTTTAGCCACCATATTGTGTTGATTGAATAAAATGTGAACTATTACTGCAGGCTATGGAAGTGAGGGATGTAGCTGAATTTGAGGTTGTCGAGACATGAATCTATTTGAGGTCCGTGATATCCAGCCCCGGAGAATGTTCAGACGAAATCAGGAGGAGAACGGCTATGGCCAGAGAAGCCACAATAAAGCTGAACAGAATCTGGATGGGCCGATCTATAATTAAAATACTAAGTTCTACTTTGTCTACTGCCTCATCTTCCCCATTTCAACCTATGCATACGAGACGCGGACAGTCAAACAGGCAGATAGGATGAAAATTTGAGACGTAGGTGAACCGGTGCGTTCCCCGTATCTTTTGGACTGAACATCGAACAAATGTGTTGGTTGTGAAGAATTGGGCATCTGGGCAGAATTCTTCCAGCGGATCGGTAAGGCCTACCATTGATACGTCATACACTTCTCCAGAGAAACTGGTACCATGGAAAACTGTGTGGCACAGAGAACTCGAGGGAGACATCCAGTTCCATGGGTGGACCCGTTACGCCTCTCTCCTTGGGGCTTCCGACATGGCGCTAGATCACCAGACCTACGTAATAAAATTTGAAGTGTCGATACATAAGACGCCACTATGTTTTGTTAAGCGCTAAGGATTGAAGAGAAGGATGGGTCTGGATTTAACTGTGGCTAGGTTGAGATAAGTGTCTCGGAAATTGAAATAAGGTACCATCGTGGCATCACTTAGAGTGAGAATGAAATATTCCGAAAGAAGCTACATGGGAAATAGAAGCCAAACCTGGAAATAATTCTAAAAATAATTCCTTGCTTTAGTTTTAGTCTCTCTTTGCAAATGGCACGGATCGCGTGGCTATCAAACCAGGTTTACTGAAAACACAATGTACTTAAGTACGCAGAGAGTAAGACTGACAATCTCAATGTTTTGCCCTTCAAAACAACAGTCACCTCCACCATCAAAACACGCAGAGATTGATGTAAATCTTTCTTGTAATTGTAATGTAATACTTTTGTTGTAGACGCCAACGCTATGTGGAGAGTTTCATTTACTATGTCGAAAAGGATCGGCGGAGCACCTAGTGTAATCTTTTTTTTTTTTTTTCTGCTGGGGGTTTAAGACCGCATGTCTTTTATGTGGCTACTTATGGGTCCTAGTGAAAATCCCATCCGAAGTCTCCGGAATTTGTACCCGGCAACCTTGGATTTAGAGTCAAGTATCTCGATCACTGCACCAGCTCCCTCCTGTTTGATTAATGCTATCGATAATATGTGTTATTATACATAATTAAATTAAGATAATATTGGTTTTATTTCAGTTTTCATATTATACCGATTTTCTGACACGATTATGAACATCTTGAATGTCACACTAAGCAACTGAGTAACTTCCGTGGCGTTGATTTAGTGATCTAGCATGCGTGTTATTCCATAAAGGATGTGATGGATTTGTCACACTTATGTTCTTGGTCTTCGTAATTTTAGTCACTATGTTATTGACAGCTGCTTGTTGTAGATGCAGTATTTTTGCATCGGTCTCTTGACACAATCCAGTTCAAAATGTAGGTCATTTCGAAGTCTCAGTCTCATAATAATAATAATAATAATAATAATAATAATAATAATAATAATAATAATAATAATAATAATAATAATAATAATAATAATAATAAGAAGAAGAAGAAGAAGAAGAAGAATAGCTTTATGTCCCATTTAACTACGTTTACGGCTTTCGAAGACGCCGAGGTACCGGAAATTAGTCCCGCAGGAGTTCTTTTACGTGTTAGTAAATCTACCGACACGAGGCTGATGTATGTGAGCACCTTCAAATACCATCGGACTGAGCCAGGATCGAACCTGCCAAGTTGGGGTCAGAAGGCCAGCGGCCCGACTGTCTGAGCCACTCATCCTCACAGTCTCTTTTATGGCTGTGATAATAAGCTGCTAAGTGGTGAGTAATGGCATTCGAAGTACGACTGCTGCGTTTGGATGTTATGAAAGATGCCGGCAGTTGAGGAAAGCAATGGCTAACTACTATCTGCGCACTTTTTAGCGATAGATTTCTGTACGGGTTTGAGGAGTAAGAAGGGAGCGCTTCCGGTTCCGTAAGTACTGCCAGCTGAATAGAAATGAAATCTGGTATGAATCAATAATATGATCGATCGATATGAATTTTCTAAATCTTTGTTATTTTAAGCCAATAACTGTGTCACACACACATTATATAACAGTATATAACATTTCTCGATGCGAATCTTATTCCTAGAGTGAATTCTATAGTTTGGCTTTGCTGTGTAAATAACAACAGTACTAGTACGTAAAGTGTACGTCAGACGTCGCACAGCGATGCATAAGCGATTCATAGTTTGTGTTTCAAAGATTGCCAGTACGAATCTCCAAGATTGCCGAGGTCGACCGCTTCAGCTCTAGGGTATAAATCTATCGCTAAAAAGTGCGCAGATAGTACATTACTGCTCGTCATGCCTTGTTGCCTCATTGTGAGGCCGCCATCTGTTTTTGCGGTTTCCCTATAACCACATTGCTATTGGAGATGTTATCTGAGGATCCAACCAGCCACCAAACTGAAGACTTAACAGACATGTACATACATACAGACAGTTAAGGGCAAGTGGTTCATGGTTCGAGCGTATGTGATCGCAGTGTACCCTTGTAGCCACAGCAGACTGGAGATGTAAAATGTGTATACGTTAGGTAGTTCCATGCTTCGTTGGCACGGGGTGCAGTAGGCTTACAGTACGATGTTTTCAGCAAACCTTAGACCCGTATGTATAACGGAGTCTTGCATTAATTCTAAATTTCTTCAGGCTGTCGGTTCTATGACTGTTTATTTTCGTTTGAATGCTTGAAGTTTCTGTTGAAGTTCTAGAATACAACGTATGTTCTATACAGGTAATCTGGACCTACAAAAAATTGAAGGACATATGTTTGTAATTCATTCTGCATTGTATAAAACGAATTGTATGAGACGTTTCTTTAACAATGAACTAAAACCTAAACCTCTAAATAACTTGTCCGCCACTGCGCTTGAAGCATCAACACACGGGACCTCAACGCACTGGTTTACCCTTCGAATTCACACATTGGGAAGAACAAGCCTAACCCTTGCTTTGTTTACCTCGACCTGTCATCTGTGACGTTCTTGATGGGCAAGAGTTCTGGAGAGCATGTTAACGTCACGAAGGCAGATCACAGATACCCGTGCTAGGTGAGATCTGGCTATTATCCTTCTGGAAAATGGGGTTGTCGAGCTGCACGACGATAAGAAACATGCACGGTCGTAGAATATTCTGGACGTATCGCCGCGCCGTCAAGGTTTTTTCAGTCATCACCAGTGGGGAGCTGGAATCTTAAGAAATGGCACCCCTCTCCATGACACCTGTCATTGGGGCAGTATGCTGCTCAGTATTGAAGCGTGGTCAGGACGCATTCAGACTCTAATTCGGCGGCTATGTGTATCTAGATATATCCATGATTCGTCGCTGAACACTACACGTCGCCAACCCGCAAGTTACCATACAGCCCGTTCCTGGAAGTTCAGACGTGCTCGGCGATGTTCAGGTCGTAATGGTAGCTGTCGTAAGGAATGCCGCGATGGCAGATCCTGTTTTGTTAGTCGCCTTGATATGGAACTGGTGGACACATGCGTATCCCCAGCTGCCGTGACATGTCTGGGATGGCCGGGCTAAGTAGTTCAGACGACGGCGTTCTGAGCCCAGCTTGGCAGGTTCGATTCTGGATCAGTCTGGTGATAATTGACGGTGCTCAAATACGTCAGCCTCGTGTCGGTAGATTTATAGGCGCGTAAAAGAACTCCCGCGGGACCAAATTACGACACCTTTTCTCCGAAACCATAAACATGTCGTTAGTGAAACTTAAAACAGTTAACACTATTACTGTACCGTGAGGCTTGAATGGTGTGCAGCGACGTTTATGGAGGCCTTACTACTTTTCGCACGATGAATGATCCTTCCCGCCGGGATTGATCCGAGCCTTCTCGGACGCGTATGTGTATCTTCACGTTCCCACAGAGTCCAGCACCGACGCACGGTGTAGTCAGAACGGTTCAATTAGCAAACACACGGTCGGTAGATGCAGAGTGGGTCTACCGTGGCTCTACGCCTCTGCATTCGGAAGACGGGACAGGGCTGGACCTCACGGCTGGCCCCGACCATCGGCTTCCCTGAGAATGGTTTTCCGTGGTTTCCCCATTCTCCTACACTAAGGCGAATGCCGCGACAGTTCCTAGTATAGGCCACGGCCGCCAACCCCCTCACCTTCTCCGAGCATCCCCTTCACCGTCACGAATCTCCCGGCCTGAGAGACGGCGTCACCGTCTAAGAGGTCCACCTCCCCCTTCAGGGGAGGACGAAAACATTTTAGTAGTAGTAGTAGTAGTAGTAGTAGTAGTTGTTGTTGTTGTTGTTGTTTCAAACACATCTAGCTGGTCAAAGGCTTGTCGAATGTTCCGTCGGGGCATGTTGCGTGTTCACTCAACTTACGACGGGAACCCGCCAATTGTAACAACCCGATTTGCTAGAAACTTCGCTCAGTGAAAGAGGGGTCGAAATAAGTGAAATTTTTCGGCTAATCCGTAGACACTCGACCTTTTCCGAGAAAATGGCGGTCGAAAATTCCGGCGTGCTTTATGTGCCTATTAGCGCGTACGTTCAACCAACGCGGTGGATATCACGACTAGACGCGACGAAAGAAAAATCCACGCATTCACAATCAGTTGCAAGCGCCAGTTTTTGAAAAAATGAACGGTTGTGCAAACTTATTGCCAACATGTGAAATCTTTAGTAATGTTTACGACGTTTCTTTGCCGAGCGACATTCCCACCAAGAAATGTAACCGTGGCAAACCTGCCTTCGCATGTTGCTCGTGGTGTGCGAGATTTCTGTTTCGAATGTTTCTACGATCGGTTATTATCCAGGAGAATGCACCGTATCTTCGTGATATTGTTGAGTTTGAAGTGTTGCATTCTGCAAATTGCCAATAAAAGTTCATTTTATGTGAACACCGTAATCTCAAGTTCCCTTCCCCTGTAGATGGGGCGAGGGGTTAGAATACACCCGCAATGTCCCTCCGCGTGTCTTTAAGAGGCGACTGAAAGGGGAAACACCAGATGCATGGATTGGTGACCATGGATTCTCCTACCTGAGTCTGGCAGTGCTTCCACTTACTTGTGCCAGGCTCTTACTTTTATCTTTCACATCTTTCCTCCCATGGTTACTGCTGGTTCTCTTCCGACCGCAACGGTATTAGGTTTCCGAGGCCTAGAGAGCCTTTCATTGATATACCCTTGATGTCCCTTTCCTTTTCCTTTACTGGAATTCTTTGTTTTTTTTTTTCTGTGATTAGTGTTAAGAATAAAGCAGTAAACACCTCCACCTCTTCACAGTTGTAGATTTATTTAATATATAATTTCCTTCAATTTTTCACATTCGCTTATTTCTCATTTCTGAAAATAGGTAATGCGTTATGTATCTTTTTTGTTCTTTTTCAGCCACTTTTCGCATACCCTGGTAGAGTCCCAGATGCGAACTCTGTTGCACATATGAATTTGACCCAGTTTTATTGCAGGATGCTCTTCCTGAGGCTAACTTCTGTGGAGGGATTTAATCACTATTGCGTATTTCTGTGATGGTTGGTAGTGTGGCGCGTTACGTGGATATGGGAGGAGTGTATTGAGACATACACCCAATCCCCGAGTCAGAGGAATTAACCAGACGCGTTAAAAATGTCTGACCCAACCGCGAATCGAATTCGGGACCCTCTGAACCTAAGTCCCCACCGCTGTTGTGTTGTATAAATGGAAATGTGAATAACTTGAGAAAAAATTGTATGGAATACCAATTAGCAAAACATTTCCAGAAATCATTTTCGTGTTGTTTAGTGTGTTCTTTGCAGTATATTTGTGTTTCAGGTTCATTATCTTGAAGGCCGCTAAGTCACGTAGTTTTCGGTAGTCCATCACTCAAGTGAGACTTTCAGATGGAAGCTGTAAAATGTTTTATGCACATTCTTTGCTTGTGGTTCAAAGCAGTCGGCTCCCTTGTCGTTCCAAGCGAACAGCTGGGCTTGGACAACCGGCGATGTTTTCTATTCAGGAAGAAGACCACACGAGTAGTGTTCTTAAGACACACACTCCCGTTATTCTAATTGGAGAGCGATCATCATCTGAGGCTGCTGGTTGAACATGGTGGAGAGTATACTGTGACCTATTACGATGAATCATTCCATTGAAGATCAGTGCCGTCCGCTATAGTAAAACGGAAAGAAATGGAGATTCTATATTGTTGATGTTTGTAAAATAATAATAGTAAACGTCAGAATTGATCAGATGAAACAATTTTGTTATCTTGGCAATATAATGGCAGAGGACAATAGATTTTTGGTGGTAGTGAAAAGCTTGCTTTACGTCGCACCGACACAGATAGGTCTTATGGCCAGGGTAGTGAAAAGAAGGATAGCACTGATAAAACAGGCATTTATATATTTTTTGTGAAAACCCACGGCACTACAGCCCTGAAGGACGAGGTGACGCATGGTCAGTGTGACGAACCCTCTCTGCCGATATTCTTGGTTTACTTAACCGAAGCAGGCATGTATGACAAAGAAAAATATTTTAACCAGCAAACATTAATATAGAAGTCGAAAATCCTTTGCAGTTTGTAAGGAGTACATTGCTTTATGGAAGTGTAAGTTGTACTCTTTAGTAAACTGGAAAGGAATCGCCTTAAAGCTGCAGAAAAGTGGATACGTCGCAAAATTACAAGAAAACTGGATAGAAAGAAAAACCAACCTGGAAGTTTTAAGGGAAGTCCATGGAGAGAAGATTATTAAAGGAAATGGAAAAGAGAAAAACGCAATAATCAGGCATAACACTTTCTTGAAAGGAAAAGGACGTCCTAGCAAATACAGTAGAGACAATACGCGACACTCAGCGAGATATCGAGGGACAGCTATTAGACTCTCTCTGGCGGATTGACCTGAGAACTACTGATTCTGTCATAAGAGCACGTGTATTTGTGTGAGTTTTTGGTGTTATTTATGCATTTTCAGTGAGTTGACATAATCGAATAGTAACGTGTGTCATTCCTTGATGTCTCCTCTCAACATGAGGGGAAAGGTATGTGCTGTGTTTGGCTGCAGTAACTATGAAGTAGAGAAGAACGCGCGGTCTTTCTTCCGTTTCCGTTGTGACAAGAAAATGTAAGTAATATTGTGTTTGCATATATATTCTTCCAGTGACAAAGAGATTTTTATAGTACCTACTTCATAATCTTCTGACCTGCTCGACCCATATTTTAACTGGCTTAAAATATAATACGCATATTTTATTGTATAGTGCAGCAGTTAACGTTCAATACCGATGTGTTGTTGTAGGTGTGATCTGTGGGTTTGATTTAATTCAGGAAAATGCATATGCATATGAGTGTTGCTGGTTGTGTTCCAAGTTACCCCGTTTTGGAATGCCGTAATGCGTTGTCAAGCACTGAAGAAAATATGGGTGATTTAAGAAATGTACATATTTTGTTGAAACAATATGATGATGCAAATTTGCTTTACCCTTATGTAATGGCATTATGGCAAGTATTGCGTATGGGGAAAGTTTGAATGTTTTTGAGGCTAAATTTATAGATTTTCTTTCTGTTGGTAGGCTTGAAGTTAAAAGGAAAATTGTCCAGCTCGTAAATGTAAATTCATTGAATCATGTGTGTACCGAATATGCCGATATTTTTGTTGACCAAAGTGTTTTAATATGATGATACAATGCTTTTAAATGAGAGGAAAGACAAATCTAGCCGTGAACGTTCAGACAGTAATTCTAAAGCTAAAAAAGTAATGCATAAATGAAAGATCAAGCCCATTCACAGCAGTCCATTTCACATCTTGATTATATGTCTAATTTCGGTCTTTAAATAATAACCTGTTAAATAATTCTTCATTCATTTATCCAGAATTGCTTTAGCAACTTTGAAGTTAATATCTTTCTTTCTAGACGTAATTTATGTATCCATTTCCGTACATACATTTCCATTCATATTTGAATTTAGCGCGAATTTTCAGGTCAAGCCACTATGAGCGCCACTTGCGACTTGTCTCCTATTTTAACAAGGCTAAATCCGGAAGTGTCGCGTATTGTCTCTACTGTATTTGGTACTAGGAAGAAGTATTTCGAAGGCTGTGACAATTGCATGAAACTGAAATGTATAACAAAAGACAGAGGAGAGTGGTTGCCTTTAGGATATGAATAAAATGAATAATAATAATAATAATAATAATAATAATAATAATAATAATAATAATAATAATGGTATAACATCAACTAACGTATACAGGAATTTTAGTTTGACACCATTTAACCTGCCTCTTCGTCATTCGACGTTTCATTTTGCTCGACCAGATGACAGAGAAACGAATCTTTCTTGGGCGTTCTGTTGTTGAGTTTAATGAATTTTGTCGGGTAAACACCAATCTTTGGATCCGGAGGCCGTCACTCTGCAACTGATCCATAGAGGAAGGCTATCTTTGTAGAAAGAGCAGGTAACGGAAGGATATATTTAATAATAATAAAACAGAGACTTTACCACTACACGACAGGGGCAGCCACCATATAATACATAATATGTATATATATGTATATGTATATGTAAATATATTATATTTTCGCTCTAGACTGCCGTGTATTTCGATGTTCAATCTGTCCTCGTAATCTTCTATTCGCAGGTAGCACGGTTGCCTCATTTACTTCTACGCCTCTATCTTAGAAATTAATTGCCATGCCATCGCGTTTGTGGAAATGTAATCCACTGATTTTGGAACAAACATAACCTCTACTAGATACGATATTATATGCAATCCACCATCTGCAGTGGGATATTGACTTTTAGGACTGAAAGTAAATTTCCTTCTTTCTTAGAGGAAAATAAGGATTCAATATTTCTCATACTCATCTTAATTATGTAGTGTTTATTGTAAGTCTTAAATTTAATAATAATGTTATTGTTTTATACGTCCCACTAACTGTATATTGACGGTTTTCGGAGACGCCGAGTACTGGAACTCAGCAGGAATTCTACGTGCAGTAGATTTACCGACACGAGGCTGACGTATTTGAGCACCTTCAAATACCACCGAACTGAGCTAGGATCGAATCTGTGAAGTTTTGGTCAGAAGGCCAGTGCCTCAACCGTCTGAGCCATTCAGCCCGGCAGTCTTAAATTTAACTTACGTTATGACATCGTTTAATATTAATTTAGTTTATAATTTATTTAAATAATATATATATATATATATATATTTCTGATTCGTTCTACGGTTTGGTGGCCATGGCTCTACCGTGGCTCTACGCCTCTGAATTCGGGAGGCGGGACCTCACGGCTAGCCTGAGAGTGGTTTTCCGTGGTTTTCCATTCTCCTGCACTAAGGCGAATGTCGGGACAGTTCCTAGTACAGACTCACATTTGGCCATTGTTTGGTAGCACCGTGCAAATGTGAGGGGGGGGGGGGGGGGTGGATAATGTCATGGCCGTAGAAAACAAAACATGAAAGTCCAACAATACTGACTTCCCCCCCCCCCTTAATCATTAGGATCGGATAATATTTCACCTACTCTAATTCTCTTCCTGTTTTCTAGAAATATAGTCACATCTACGCTATCAAAAGCTTTGGATAACTCAATAACGATACAGTCCATTTGACCTCCAGAAACAAAAATTTCTGCTATATTTTGCTGGAATCATACAGGTAGAGCCTCTCTTGAATTACCTTTCCTAAACCCGAACTGCCTTCCTTGAAACTACTGCTTCTACTAAATTGTTTTCATTCCTCCCCTGAAGGGGGAGGCGGGCCTCTTAGACGGTGACGTCGTCTCTCAGGCCGGAAGATGAGTTACGATGAAGGAGATGCTCGGAGAAGGTGAGGGTGTTGGCGGCCTCTACCGTCTGAGCCATTCAGCCCGGGAGTCTTAAATTTAACTTACGTTATGTCATAGTTTAATATTACTTTAGTTTATAATGTATGTAAATTCATTTTAATGCTATTAGTTTTAACAATTTTTAATTATTTTTAAATTGTAATCAAAATGTGGTCAATTTTAAGAGAGGGCGTAGAGCCCTATTTTCACCACTGAATAAGGCACTAATAAGTAAATGTATTCCTTCAACAATGTAGGATGAGATTTTTTTTTTTTTGCTAGGGGCTTTACGTCGCACCGACACAGATAGGTCTTATGGCGACGATGGGATAGGAAAGGCCTAGGAGTTGGAAGGAAGCGGCCGTGGCCTTAATTAAGGTACAGCCCCAGCATTTGCCTGGTATGAAAATGGGAAACCACGGAAAACCATATTCAGGGCTGCCGATAGTGGGATTCTCTCTACGCGCACGGCCAACTCGCCCGGTGAGATTATTGTGTACGGATGGCTGATGTATCGCTTCAAGTGAGATAACATTGAAGAGCTCTGCTTTTACTCAACAAAACTGTGTACTATATCCGTCAACAGTTCCCTGTCATATCGCAACAAACTGAAGACTCCCGTGAGAACGAAAGTAGAATAGCGACTGAGGCCAGTGCTGTTGATGGAAACATATTTATTAAGAGGTACGATGTCTGTTGAGATTCCATCTCTTTCTATAATGTAGCGCGGTCGTAATGTTAACTGTTGTTATGAAAAGCCCCGTCTACGTCTACTTAAAGTCAGATAACCTATGTGACTGTGGCGTTTCCATAGGGGTGTTCGTGTAGATGCATCCCAGCATTCTTCTGGAGTTGAAGTTGGAAACTACACAAATCACTACTTCATTCCCTCGAACTAGTCTTAAATTCAAATCTGAACCAGAGCGACGCCTATCAGAACAAAGTGAAATTTCGATCAGATGGGTCCAAAAACAAGCCAGACACAAATAATTACGAAACCTCTACGATGGGCTCGTAACTTACGAGACGGGTTAGCATAGAAGAGACGATCACGGGACCCAAACTCAGTGTGACCTTGCTTCCTCGTACTTTCATCAGGATACTCTTTTCTTTCATGTCGATCTCTCTTTCTCAGCTGATCCCTATGACATTAGGTTTCGAGACGTGAGGGATTTTCCCGACATTTTTCGAAAGGGGTTACTATTCGATCATTACGATGAGCCTATAATATCTTTGATTTACACCTTAAAATGAAAATAATTTAAAATTGTAAATACTGGATTATCTGGAACCGAGAAGTAAGAAATATAACCAATATCTGTGTGTAGTGGCCGATGACCCAGATGTTAGGTTCCTTTAAATAACAAGCATATCTATGTGCACATAGGACTTTTCAAGGAACGTCGGTAGATGCAGAGTAGGTCTCGGTCCATAAGTGGCCACGGCTGGGCTGTGGTCCAACAGCTCTGAACTCTGACCGGCCAACCGATCAGAGGAGAGGTGGCCATGGCTCCACCGTGGCTCTACGCCTCTGAATTCGGGAGACGGGACAGGGCTGGACCTCACGGCTGGCCCCAACCGTCGGCTGCCCTCAGAATGGTTTTCCGTGGTTTTCCATTCTCCTGCACTAAGGCGAATGCCGGGGCAGTTCCTAGTACAGACCACGGCCGCTAACCCCCTCACCTTCTCCGAGCATCTCCTTCACCGTAACTCATCTCCCGGCCTGAGAGACGGCGTCACCGTCTAAGAGGCCCGCCTCCCCCTTCAGGGGAGGAATGAAATCAATTTAGTAGGGGCAGTAGTTTCAAGGAAGGCAGTTCGGGTTTAGGAAAGGTTATTCAAGTGAGGCTCTACTTGTATGATTCCAGCAAAATATAGCAGACATTTTTTATTCTGGAGGTTAAATGGACTGTATCGTTATTGAGTTATCCAAAGCTTTTGATAGCGTAGATGTGACTATATTTCTAGAAAACAGAACTCAGAGAATTAGAGTAGGGGGGGGGGAGGGCAAGTCAGTATTGTTGGACCTTCATGTTTTGTTATTTACGAGGGTTGGGGCGTAAGTCATGACCATGACATTACCTCCCCCCCCCCCCCCCTCACATTTGCACGGTGCTACCAAACAATGGCCAAATGTCCTGGAAAGCATGACACGCATAGTGCATGGACAAGGCATGGTGGTTCGTTGGACAGGTACCATGCACAGGGCTTCATCCTCAAGGTGAAGGAACCATTGCATAGGAGACAGTTTGAGGCATTCCCATCGCTGTAAAACACGCGACTGCGAAATTCACACATGGTGAGGCGATTGGTATACGACTTCTCCCAATCGTTGGCAACATACTCACTGGTATCAATAGAGTGCTAATGCATGGAATGCTTGATTACGTTCTGCTAGTGTTCGCGAGCACTTTTTTAAAATAACGACCACCAGGTTGAGAACACCTGTTCTATAGGAAGAGGGGGATTGAAATCATTTACCTAGGGTCATCTTCGATAAATTTCCAACCTCTTTGAAATAATTTAAGAAAAGACTGTTTGTCCAACCCTTGTCCCGTTTCCCTACGGGGTCGGGTATGAGGTGAGATGAATTTGTCGTGGCGGTTTTTTTTATGACCGGATGCCCTTCCTGACGTCAACCTCATCAGAGGAGTTAATGAGAGATGAAATGAATGACGTGATATATGATAGTAGGGAGAGGGTGAAACCCGGTGCCGGCACATAGCCTACTCCTGTCGAATAGCACCAAGGGGTCTGCTCAAGGCTTAACGTCCCCATCCGACGGACGAATCACCATCAACAGCGTCATATGCCCTCACTCCATATGAGCACTGCGGAGAGGTTTGGAATTTAATCCAGGCTTTTGGCACGCAATCTAGTGATTAGAAATTGTATACCACCACCTCCCCTACCCTGCCGGCCAACATTCTGATGGTGAAAATTTTTTCGACCAACGGGACTCGAACCGGCTAACCTCGGTGTTAGACCGTTTTTAGACTTCAGCGCCTTAACGATCATGGCCACCAGGCGGGCTAATTTAAGAAAAGACTAGTTGTACAAAAAGATCAGCAGTGATTGATTGATTGATTGATTGATTGATTGATTGATTGATTGATTGATTGATTGATTGATTGATTGATTGATTGATTGATTGATTGATTGATTGATTGATTGATTGATTGATTGATTGATTGATTGATTGATTGATTGATTGATTGAACGAACGACGATGACTCGACGAAGAGCATGACATTTCCTGTTACGTAAGATTATCTTCCTAAGTTCCAGAATACAAACCAAATAATTCACCATTTTAAAAAGCAGTTTGGCCTTAGGTCTTAATAGCAGACCGTGCTGAAAGCCTGTAATCGAATATCTTGAAACGTGAAAAGAGGGGCAGCGTGTAGTATGTATGAAATCATAGGGCATGTTTTACAGCGGGATGCCCTTCCTGACGCCGATCTCGGTTGAGGAAATAATGAAGGTGAATGCAGTTAGGTAAGGAGCTGGAAGGAATCGACTGTGGTCTATGAATAGGAACTGTCCGGGCATTTGCGTGGAAGTGGAAATGGGGAAATCACAGAACACCACCATTCTCGAACCCACTTATCTTCCGAAGATGGCTTCATAGCCATAGAGCATTAATACGCGCGGCCAACTCCACTCGGCAAAGAGGTACAGCATTTTCAAGACTAAAGTGATGTCAGTACGGAAGGAATCAAGAGGATAGAATGTCAGGTTGCGAATACAAAATTGAAACAAGTGGATCATTTCGAGTATTTGGGATGTATATTCTCACAGGAATAAGTTAAATTGAAACAATATGCAGCAAAGCTAATGTTGTGAGTTCGTACTTGCCATCAACGGTACTGTGTAAGAAAAAAAAAAAAAAAATCATCTCTCTTATGAAATTACTTTTATGTACGCAAGCGAAAGCTAGAAAGGCTTAGGATATCTTATTCATAAGTTGAAAGTAACTGGCGTGAAATTAGCAACAATGATTGTTGGTACAAACAGGTGGAAACAGTGGCAAGAACTGGGAATGAGCAGGTAAAGGCTAGGTCAGGGATGAGCTCAGTGAGTTAAGCTGTACGCATAAACCATCTTCGGTCGTGGGGTCACAGGGGGGGGGATAGACTACCTAGGAAAATAATAGACTCGACCTTGGCGGGCAGGAGAAGCGGAGGAAGATTAGGCGAAGATGGTTTGACTCGGTTTTTAATGAGTAAATGATGAGGTGTGGAACTAAACGAGTCCATAGAGCTAGTTGCTAAGTGGAGGCTCTTAATTCATTCACCGAGACTTGCAGACTGAGCGCTGAAAGGCATAACGTTGTATGTGAAATACGTTCGAAATTTACTCTCGTCAGCTAGTTTTACTGTTTCACCTCCTCGGAAATCTGAAACGAGAGCTCTCAGTTACTTATAAGGTACCCTATAGTTTACGATTTGCGTCAGCAAAGCAATCTGCAGCTGGGTGCCGAGGAAGCCATGTCTCGAATCATTAAATTAAGGAAATACAAATCCGAATGCAGGATTTTTTCAAACTGAAAGAGAACGAAGACGGGGAAGCGCACTGTCACCTGTTACTGTTTATAATTGTGATAGATTATAACCATGATAGGATTGGAAGTACAAGAAAAAATACACTGCTATTTGCTGATGATTCGTTGGTTTACAAGCAAAAGACATAGTCAAAAATCTTACTTTTGAGAAAAACATCTTTGAAACTTTCTAATCTTTCGTTGTTATTATCTGCACTCAGATTAAGAATATTTCTCTTTAAAATTATGCAGTGTGTTTGAATATGTACAATAGTGCTGTGTTGTTGAAATTGTATTGATATATTTTACCCGAATGAAATACCTCCTTTAAGATTTTTTAACGTTTGTCTTTACGTCGCACCGACACAGATAGGACTTATGGCGACGACGGGATAGGAAAGGCCTAGGAGTGGGAAGGAAGCGGCCGTGTCCTTAGTTAAAGTACGGCCCCAGCATTTCCCTTGTGTGAAAATGGGAAACCACGGAAAACCTTCTTCAGGGCGGCCGACAGTGGGGTTCGAACCCACTATCTTCCGGATGCAAGCTAACAGCTAATCGCACGGCCAGCTTTTCCGGTCTCTTAAATATTAGGGAAGAAAAAGAAAATCAGGAAATTCAGTAACTAAAATGACTTCGTGCGACTTATTGGATATCACCAGTGAAATGCTGCCGTGGCCTTCTCACTTCGGCACTTTATGGGTTGGGAATGGTGCAGTGTGAAAATGTCAAACTTAAGAATTGAATGTGTTTTGCTTGTAAACTCACGATATTGTTTTAGTCCAATAGCAGGCAGTAAATGGGAAGAGCGAGAAATGGTGAATGAAAATCACTATAGGAAAAAAGCAAGATAGTGGTGATAACAAGACAAAGGTAGGTAAGGGTTGCTCTGCCCGAAGGCAGGTCCGAACCTCCGCAGAAGTGTTCCTGAGCCGGAGTTTACGTGCGGTAGGGTGGCCAGTTCCTTTCCGCTCCTCCATTCCCTTACCCCCCACCAACAGCACGTGGGAACTCATCCAACTCCTGACCACGCCCAATGTTGCTTAACTTCGGAGATCTCACGGGATCCGGTGTTTCAACACGGCTACGGCCGTTGGCATAACAAGACAAAGGAGCAATACAAATTGGAGACGAAGATACTGAAGTTGTGGAGGTGAATTAGTGGAAAAATCTGGCCTTGATATAGAAATCAGCAGGAGAATACAACTTGAAAGTGTTTCTGTCATAGCATTCGTAATCTACTGTGGAACAAAGATACTCCCAGAAATGACGTACGAGGCTTTGACACCATGTATGGCTTCGAAGCGTGTACTTGTGAAATGTGTGCATACGGATTTTAAAGATTTCATTGACTGACTGTATCACTGATAAGGAGGTTCTTCGTAGGGTGAATTGTCAACCTCAGTTGAATATAGAGGTTATAAAGGGGAAGCCGGAATATCTCGGTCACATTAAGAAGAATGGACAAAAATATCGGCTCCTTCAAGTCATACTGCAAGGGAAACTAGATGGCAAAAGAATAACTTCCTGGTTGACCAGCCTGAGCGAATGGTTCAGTCTAAATTCTGCCTAACTCTTAACTGCAGTAATAATGTTGCCTACGTTATAATACAACGCCTGGAAATAGAGCCCGTAAAACGCTATCGAAGTGGTCACACTGAAGTTCAATGCAGGACCGCTAGGATCGCTTTCTTGCCCCCTGTCTACCAGGTTCGCGCCTTTAAACGTGTTTATTAACTGAGTTGGTTGTGAATGGATTATGTATTCGTCCGATGTTAAGCATTCGCAGTTCCAGTCATGGTTTATTCACGAGAAGTTAAAGGTAGTGGAATTTCGTTTCATAAGTTTCCAGTGAATGTTCAATGTTCGGAACATTATACAGAGGAAGTATTAGCTGATGAAATTAGGCCTCTGTTCCTAAGTTTTGATCCGAGTTACGTCATAAGAATCGGGCGATCCCAAAATTTGTCACTGGAGTTTTTTTTTTTTTTTTGTAAACAATGCTACCGTGACCGGCGAACATTTGAGAGGCCTCTTCAAACTCAGAAATCTTAAATTAGGAAACCCACCAGAAAAATAATTTGCCCAACAAATTTTGAGAAAATGAATGTAGCAAGTGCTAATAAATATTGTATTTTCCCCTGAAACAATCTCTGGTTTGAAAAGTATGGAGCTGATTTGTCCCGAAAGCATTAAATGCTGTTTAAAATAAACCATTTACTTTATGGAGCACTTTATGACATTGCGCAAGACGTCTGCAACACCAAACCAAACCCCACGGCACTTAACACCCTTAAAAGGGCTTTGCCTTGCCCAGCGACCGCTGCTCAGCCCGAAGGCCTGCAGATTACGAGGGGCCGTGTGGTCTGCACGACGCATCCTCTCGGTCGTTATTCTGGACTTTCGAGACCGGGGCCGCCATCTCACCGTCAGATAACTCCTCAATTCTAATCACGTAGGCTGAGTGGACCTCGTACCAGCCTTCAGGTCGAGAGAAAAATCCCTGACCTGATCGGGAATCGAACCCTTAGCCTCTGGGCGAGAGGCAGGAACGCTACCCCTACACCACGGGGCTGGCCTGCAACACCTCACATGGGACATATTCCAGAAATGAGAACAAAAGAGCATCTTTTAGTACTGAAGATGAACGCCTCAGTTGGTTAATTAATGATCTCTTGTCATATATTAAGAAAATTCAAATGCATTCAGAGAAAGTAAAAACAGATTCATGAGGGAAATATATCAGGCATAGATCTTGACTACCCAATCGACTGTGGCCTGCGTAAAATACCTCATAAGTTTGCATTTGCATTATGCGTTGACGAAGAACCTAACAAGCAATGACATCGAGCTCTTCTTCAGCTACCTAAGACGCCAAGCGGAATAAAATGACATGGTTCGTGTGGCAAAAGAACAGACAGACTGTAAAGGCTGTTTAGAACATCTCTCTTCTCCAGCTACTCAAAGTCCAACATAGTGTCTTATTCGTTTTCAAGATCGAGGAGACCTCAGGGACCAAAAACCATCGTCTGTGGCACTTCTGCAGTGAACGACGGAATCTGTCACCTCCGCTACGCAGTACTTGCCCCGAAGAGAGTTACTAAAAGGTGTACATTTTTTGAAAGACATGTTCAACAGTTAAATTAAGTGTAGAAAGTGTAAAGAAGACAAACCACCTCTTTTTCTACTATGAAAATTTCTGAGACCACTATTAGACAACATTGCTTCGAGCCACTCAAGTAGAAGAGAGAAAGTTTTAAATTTGATAAGAAGCCCCTCAAAAGGAAAGTTTTGAAACTTCGATGACATATCCAAGCCAATGAAGCACCGCTCTATAAATCAAGTACTGTCAATACTCGGAAAAACATTCAGCTCATTTTATTTAGGATATAATTTACTTATTGACATATACGGCAATGCGAATACAAGGGGGCAAGAACGCGATCCTAGCGGCTGAATGGTGAACTAGGATGCTACCCTTTTCCATGAGTGCATTTCAAGGCCTTGTATTATAGCGTAGGCAACGAGTAATAAACAAGCCAGTGGTAGCCATGAGGACTGCCAACATCCGTTCCGGATGTCAAGGATAGAGTCGGCTTCGCGGTCCAGGGATAGCGACGCTGCCTCTTACCCGAAGGCCCAGGTCAGATCAGGGATTGGGTAGGAGGGGGGCGGGGGCGGGGGCTGTTCAAGGACAAGGAAAAAGAGAATAACAAATGAAGACACGCTGAAAGAAATGAAAGTGTAAAAGTTAATAACATGGAAATAGACTGAGATGGTTTTGATCATATGAATCACGGAATCAAAAAATAAAAAAACAAAAAACGGAAAGAGATGTCACGGAATACCCAGGTTATGATAGACTCTCTTAAGAATAAGAATAATATTAGGCAAGGAGACCTGAACTGCATCTTGATAATGAAGAGAAGTGGTGGACATGGGAAGAGGATATGATATGATGATGATGATGATGAAAACAAGAACAACGCTGCAAATGGTATTGCAAGTTCGCCATTGCTTTCCTCACTGGGCCAGAAAGTGCTATTGCATAGATCCGGCCCTATGGGGAGTACCTTCCGTAACATCAAGATGCAGTAGTCGTGCTGTGAATGTCATTTCTCACTTTCTTCGTCTTCTAGTGCCTTATCGGTCATCAAACGTTGGCGATCATTTTGGCTATCTTGGTTTTGTTGATGGCTGCGCAGAATGATTAATTAGTTGTTTAATCGAACCACTGTCGCAGGTTCTCCAGCCAAGACGTGCGAGGTCTCCCAGGATCTCTTTTCCTCTCAATCTTCCCGTGTGCAATTATTGGAAGAGGGTGTAAGTTTTTGGGTGCCTCATGATATGGCCAAAGCAGGAGAGCTTCTTGATTTTAACAGCCTTGCACAGTTCTTTTTCTTTGCACTTCCTGGTCAATACCGCCTCATTCGTATTCTGACTACCCAGCTGATTCTAAGCATGTGACGGTAGATCCACATTTCAGATGCTCCTACTGTAATCTTCTCATGGTGTTTTGCGTCATATTCCAGGACACCACATTGGAGAACAGATAGCACCGTGCTATCTTAACCCGAAGCTGTAATAGTAGTTCTCTGTTACAGAGTACTTGACGGAGCCAGCCCTGAAGATGGTTTTCCGTGGTTTCCCATTTTCATACCAGGCTGTACCTTAATTAAGGCCACGGCCGCTTCCTTCCCACTTCTGGCCCTTTCCTGTCCCATTGTCGCAATAAGACCTATCTGTGTCGATGCGACGTAAGGCAACTTGCAGAAAAACAAAAAGGAAAAAAAGGAGGCTTGTAAATGCTGCCCAAACCTTCTCACTGTGACACTTTGTGTGTTGAGAATAGTACCAATGCTTGTTGACGACGCTGCCTAGGCTCATGTTTTTCTCGGTTACGTCTCAAAACTCACGAGTTTCAAAACTCACAGGCTAAAATTAGTTACAAATAGGGTTATGTCTCAAAACTCACGAGTCCCAAAACTCACGGGCTAAAATTAGTAACAAATAGTCTCAAAACTCACGAACACAAACTGGTCGCTAAAGTAAACATTCTAATGAGTCCCAAACCTCACGAATACAAACTGGTCACTAAAGTAAACATTCTAATGAGTCTCAAAATTCACGACTCCGGACAGCAGGTGCTTGGGATGACCGCAGGAGGGACGAGCTGTGCGATGAATCACGCTTCCCTTCAACCCATGTTTTTCCACCGACTTTTAGAATGGTATTTCCCATGTACTATTAACAGGAATTATCATCCTACCAAAGATCAAATTCCCCAAGTGTAACACTGATCTTTATTCAGTTATTTTGCTTGGTGCCATCAAACAGTGCACAACATGCAATTCATTTCTTCACAAAAGGGTAAAATAAATTTAGTATACAATGGTTATAGGTTTTACAAGCAACGAGAGAACAAGTCGGGTGAAACAGTACGGTTTTGCTATAAAAGACTGTCATCCGCGTGTGCCGGTAAAGTGATAACTGCAAGTGACAATAGTGTTTTTAGTGAAACAGTCCACCAGTGTGTACCTGATGAAGCAAGCCTCGATGTGTAAAAAGCAGTCAGCCAGGCCAAGAAACGAGTTCGCGAAGAGCATGGAACATCAGTTACACAGGTAAGTTAAACATTTTTTTTTACATGTTGGTTACGTCGCACCGACACAGATAGGTCTTATGGCGACGATAGAATAGGGAAGGACTAGGAGTGGGAAGGAAGCGGCTGTGGCCTTAATTAGGGTAAAGCCCCAGCATTTGCCTGGTCTGAAAATGGGAAACCACAGAAAACCATCTTCAGGGCTGCCGACAGAGGGGTTCGAACCCAGTTGCTTGCCCCTGAACTCGCGGCCAACTCACTCGTTTTTATTTTTGAAGAGTCCGCAGACGAAATTAAAGACCGTTAAAAATCGCGTGCGTGTCTGCTCGTGCATTGTAGGTAACAGCCTGTTATCTGTGTCGTTTCAATAGAAATTGAGCCGATGACCTAGGTGTTAGGCCCTTTCAAACAACAAGCATTAATAGAAATGGTTTATAAATTATATTTGTTCCGAGTAAGTGAGTACTAAGACATATTGGTACTATTGGTTATTACTATAAGTTAGGTACAAGAAGGTAAGGATAATATTCTTTGTTACAGGTCTACACAGAAGAATTTGAATCCTTGCAGCAAAGAGGATATGAATTTATCACCAGGGTACCTCAATTTTCCAGTGTAAAATCATCACTCTACAGGCACCGAAATAAAGCCCAGGGAGTCCAAAAAGAGCCAAAACATCGAAACGACATTAATTTAGGTGAAGACACTCTACGCATGACCGATGGCAGTACATTTCTTCTTGCAGACAACAGGGATGGAGAAAGAATATTAGTATTTTCAAGCGCAAAGGGAAGAGAATGTCTCAAAGCGCATAGGACATTTCTAATGGATGGTACTTTCAAAAGTTGCAGCAGCCAGTTTTCACAGCTATATACAATACATGCTGATCTTGGAAGCACCAGCGAGGAAACTAACAACACCTGTCATATTTGCTCTTCTCCCTAATAAGACCACGGGAACATAAGCTAGATTATTTAATATCATAAAACATGAGATCCCAGAATGGAACCCAAATGAAATAAACGTCGACTTTAAGGCAGCCGCTATCAAAGCAGTAAAAGAAGTATTTCCTTCTATCAAAGTGCAAGGATGCTTCTTCCATTTATGTCAAAGTCTCTGGCGAAAGGTTCAGTAAGTCGGCCTCACTGAAGCCTACAAAACGAATCAGGAAGTCCGACAAACAATTACAATGTGTGCGGCACTTGCCTTCCTGCCGCCTGAGGATGTAGACGAGGGGTGGATCTACATTCATAGTAACTCCCCCGAAGACCAAATGTTGACGATATTTTTTGACGATTTTGTCTATCATTGGCTACAAAATCCACTAGTTCCAGTGGAAACGTGGAACTGCTGTAACAGAAGACACAGAACAAACAGTTCTGTGGAGGGGTGGAATCACCAAATAAACAATGTTCTGGGAAGACCTCACCCTCGAATAAAAGACTTAATAAAAGGGCTTAAGCAAGAAGCTGAGAAATCAGATAAGAAGATTATGAGGATAGAGTTGAACCTTAAGGGTTTAAAAAGAAGAAAGAAATACTACCAACTTGATAAGAGGATCGAACGAAACACAAAAAAATATGAGGAGACAAGAGATGTAGGTGCATTTCTGAGAGTCACTTCCTTCATCTTTAAGATGGGTTAGACAGAAAGTAAATCTTTTCTTGTTAAATTAATCATGTAAATATGTAGATAAAAGTAATGGAAATAGTGAAAAAAAGACCAATTGAACCAAATTAAGTATACTAAACCAATTGACAAAAATATATAAATAGTAAAAAATATATAAAAATACATAAAAATAAAAAGCATTGAAAAAGACAAAGCTTTACAGCGGCTTATGGAACTAGGCCTTCATTTGAAAGGCCGAGTGCGGTTATCCGCGCGGGTCCATGGCATCCGTGGGTTTCTCAACCCCCTGTCGCGTATACTTTGTATGAGGCTACACGACAGGCCCACCTCTTGATGAGAGAAGTGCCAATTACAAGAGGGCACACAGTTCCGGCTGGCGCTAACAATGGACCTTGTCACACAATTCCGATTAAATTTTCAAATATCTACAGTCGTTATGTGGGTAGGTTGTAGTGATTGAAAAATCGAATACAAATTATTCGCTTATTCGATTATTTAATTTTATTCTATTAATCCATTTGGTTTATTCAATTACAGTATTTCTTCGATTCGATTATTTTTTCGATTATTCATTTGAAATTCCATTCGAATGACTGGGGCAAATAGACAGTGAACGCTTTCGAAATAATGGCACGAAAAGTAATCCTAACGTCATCAACTCATCAATCTCATCACAGGGAAATTAAAATCACCTATCTCCACCCCCTTACAGGAAGTGCACGGGTAGGACGAACGGTCTCTGATAAGCTTTCCGAGAATAAAGCGAACTCATGCTGCTCACGTATGAATGAGTCGTGCACTCAGATGCCATTACATAAAATGCAAAGATTAATATATTGCATCACGCGCCCACGCGGTTACGCGAAGTGCAATGCTATAGTATTGGCTACTTGGCTCACCAAATTTCTCAAGTCGTAAATTAAAATGCGTCAGAATTTTCTATAAAATATGGCGAAGTCGTTGGTCGCTATCTTTGAAATGATTTCGCTAAATGACTTCAAAGAGACTCCAGATCGATGATGATGGTGATATTTAGTGATTTTGGTTCTTTCCCACGCCAAGAAAAAGTGTAAATGGTCAATACAAATCAGTAAGGGTTGAAAACAATGAATGTTGGTGGTGGTACTGTAAAATGAAATGGTGTATGGCTTTTAGTGCCGGGAGTGTTCGGCTCGCCAGGTGCAGGTCTTTTGATTCAACGCCCGTAGGCGACCTGCGCGTCGTAATGAGGATGAACTAATGATGAATACAACACATACACCCAGTCCCCGTGCCAGCGGAATTAACCAATGATGGTTAAAATTCTTGACCCTTCCGGGAATCGAACCCGGGACCTCTGTGACCAAAGGCCAGCACGGTAACCATTTAGCCATGGAACCGGACTTGGTGGTGGTTATTACTGTTTTAACGGGAAACCTAATACCGTCGGGGTTCGGAAAAGAACAAGAGTTGACTAAGGATAGATGAAAGCAAGTAGACTGCCATAAGTGTGTGGAAGCAATGTCCGGATTCAGCAAAGGGTCCCGAGGTCGCCAACCCACGTTCTCTTGCTCAATCGGTCAATCAATCAACCAAGCAGTCACCCAGGTAGCAGATTGCCTATCAGTTGTTTATCTAGTCTTCTCTTAAATAATTTAAGAGCTCCTGGGGCCCCTTTTTAGTCGCCTTTTACGACAGACAGGGGGTACTGTGGATGTTATTCTGCCTCCCCAACCTACAGGCGTAAAATAATGGGTGATGAATGAAAGAGACAGAGGTGTATAATTATTATTTTAAAAAAAGATATTTTGCTGTTGTCTTAAAGCTAATATAATATATTTTTTCCCTTTCACATACATTTATAATAATGGCGTGTGGCCTCCGAGGAGGTCTGCTGCAGGTCTTTAGAGTTGACGTCGTACAGGCGATCTGCACGTCTGTGAGGATGAAGCCCTACCTTAGTCCCCGAGCCATAGGAATTTACTAATCAATGTTAAAATCTTCTACCCGACCAGAAACCGAACCCGGGACCCCCTGGACCCCTTGGACCAAAGGCCAGCATGCTAACTCTTCATGAATAAAGCCGGACGACATCAAATTAAAGTAGGTATATTGTCCGCTGTCAGTAAAAAGAAACTGTCAGTTGGTAGTACTGGGACTTAGATCCATTATGCGGCCAAGGCGGCATTTACTTCAATAAGGAATTATATTTAGAGATATACATCAAGACAGTTAATTCACTCATTTAGTTTCAACATTTGGAGATTCATTTGAAAAAAAAGGCGCGTTTCTATTTTTCGTAAGAGTTCATCTATTCGCTTATTTCAGTCGATTATCTATCCGACACACTTAAAGAGAAAATTTTATTCATGGCGCATATAACTGAATGATATTTGAAACTCATTACATTATTTGATTTGATTATTCATTCGATTATTTAAATAATCGGATAGAAGTTATTGGATTATTAAAAGTATTCCATTATCCCATCACTAATAGGGTGGACATTTATCCATTCAAAGAAGAACTGGCCCTGCTCGTGAGTTTTGAGACTGGCCCAGGTAGAGAAACCTGTTCTTACTAATCCTCTTCCTGGAATTCGTGAGTTTTGAGACTGGCCAAGGTAGAGAAACTTGCTCTTATAAATCCTTTTCCTGGAATTCGTGAGTTTTGGGACTCGTGAGTTTTGAAACTCGTGAGTTTTGGGACGACACGACAAATAGTATCAAAACTCACGACTACAAACTGGTAGCTAAAGTAAACATGCTAATGAGTCTCAAAATTCACGACTCCGGACAGCAGGTGCTTGTGATGACCGCAGGAGGGATGAGGTGCGCGGTGACTCACGCTTCACTTACGACAGGCAAGGGATACTTTGCACGTTATTCTGCCACCCCAACCCACAGGGGAAAAATAATGGCTGGTGAATGAAAGAGACCGAGATGTATTATTATTATTATTATTATTATTATTATTATTATTATTATTATTATTATTATTATTATTATTGAAATGGCGTATGGTCTTTAGTGCCAGGAGTGTCCGAGGACATGTTCGGCTCGCCAGGTGCAGGTCTTTCGATTTGACACCCTTAGGCGAGGATGAGGCCCCACCTAACATGAAGTCTAATGCTGAAGGCACCCAGTCCCCAAGCCATAGGAATTAACTAATGAAAGTCAAAATCTCCGACCCGACCGGAAATCGAAACCGGGACCCCCTGGACCCCTTGGACCAAAGGCCAGCATGCTAACAATTTACGCATGCAGCCGGACGACATAAAATTAAAGTAGGTATATTGCCCTCTGCTAGTTGAAAGAAACTGTCAGTTGGTGGTGCTGGGGCTTAGTTCCATTATGCGGCCAGAAGGCGGCATTCACTTGAATAAGGAATGTTATTTATTTTTTGCTAGTGGCTTTACGTCGCACTGACACAGATAGGTATTATGGCGACGATGGGATAGGAAAGGCTTAGGAGTTTGAAGGAAGCGGCCGTGTACTTAATTAAGGTACAGCCCCAGCATTAGCCTGGTGTGAAAATGGGAAACCATGGAAAACCATCTTCAGAGCTGCCTACAGTGGGATTCGAACCCACTATCTCCCGGATGCAAGCTCACAGCCGCGCGTCCCTAACTGCACGGCCAACTCGCCCGGTGAATTTTATTTAGAGATATTATAGATCAAGTCAGTTAATTCACTCATTTAGTTTCAACACTTGGGGATTCATTTGAAAAGAAGGCGTATTTCTATTTTTCGTAAGAGTTCATCTATTAGCTTAGTACAATAGATTGTCTACCCGACACACTTAAACGGAAAAATATATTCATGACACATCTGATTATTCTATGCGATATAACTAAATGATATAGAAACTCATTCGATTATTTAAATCGATTATTCATTCTATTATTTAAATAATCGGATGGAAGTTATTCGATTATTAAAAGAATTCCATTATCCCATCACTAAAAGGGTGGACATTTATCCATTCAAAGGAGAACTGGCCCTGGTCGTGAGTTTTGAGACTGGCCCAGGTAGAGAAACCTGTTCTTACTAATCCTCTTCCTGGAATTCGTGAGTTTTGAGACTCGTGAGTTTTGAGACGACACGGATTTTCTCCCCTCTGTATCGGAGCTATGTTGACCCACAGACCCCCGGCATCTACGACAGGACCCTTGCTCACAATCATGTACTTCGTCTTCTTTAAGTTCAGGTTTAGACCAAGGTTTTCGCATGTCTCCACCACTTTCTACAAGATCTGCTGCAGGTTATGCGCGTTGTTGGCCATGAGGGCAGTGTCGTCAGCATATCTAACATTGTTGATCATCACTCCATTCACTTTGGTCCCACTAACTATCACACAAAACCTCTCTGAAGCAAGTCTCTGAGTACAGGTTCAATACACCACACCCATACCCCAGTAGTTACCATACTGTCACAGCTATAAATGAGACTGAACTACGTTTTGCTCTAGCCTGTGCCAAGATACAGTTGCAAAAGTATTGCTTCCGCCAAGAAGTGGTAACAGGACAAAAACGAAATGTAAGGCAAAGTTTTTGAAGTGTACAGACAAAATTATCATATTATATATATCGATTGGTTGCCTACCATCATTAGAATAAATAGATGTGATGAGGTTTTGGGTGGTCCTAAATAATTTAAATGAACTTAGACTTGGCTCATCAGTATTAATTAAACCTTTGAAAAACAGTTGTGTTCTGCTTTAAATGATTAGTTGTATAGTCATATTGGGGTAGATTCATAGAAAGCTTGTTTTCTGGTTGAGTAAGGAATACAAGCAATGTGTGTCTGTTAGAGGTCATGCCTAGGAAAGACAGGAGGTGGTATAGTCAAATTTAAAGCATATGGATACAATGAGCTGCTTGTGTGATGGTGTAATGAATGGACTTTTTATGAACCATGGCATACACACACAAACATGCATGTAAAAGCACAAATGATCTTAATTACTCAGTCACACAAGGAATGTGTTGTTCCAATTTTATTGCATGTTTTAGTTTGTATTTTGTAGACCAGATGTGAGGACTTACGAAGAAATGTGGGTCATTCCAGGCTTTATTTATTTTTCTCTTTCTGGTCTGGTTTTAAGTGAGCTGGATAGCAAAAGAGAACCCTAATTTTGTGTTCTTTGAACTCTTCTAAAGCGTCTGTTTTTGTGAGCAAAGTCTTGAAGCACTGATGTCCAGTGTGATACGGGTTCTGGTGAGAACAGTATGTTTCTTATTAATTGGTCATGGCCGTTCTCTCTAATGGTGAATATGGTAATGAGTGTAAATTAAAATATGTGTCATCATTTGCATCTGAAATGCACGCTCTGTTTATCAGGTTATTAACAAGCAGCATGTCTAAAGGAGGGGAAACATTTCTCCTAATTGAGATGTCTTAGATAATGAGGCTCTTAAATATATTATAGAGCTGTTGATGGATAAAAGTTAAGGGTTATTGTTATTGCATTATTGCTGACTGAACATTGAGCGGCATAATGGTCTATAATGAAGATGTGTGTTATTATTATTATTATTATTATTATTATTATTATTATTATTATTATTATTATTATTATTATTATTTCACAGCGTTACACCCGTCTGTGGAGCGCGATAAAACTTATTTAGCTGATACTGATTTTTCTACCAAAATCTCTTCATCTGGGCACTGAACATTTTCTTCCGCTCTTGAGTCCATGATTTATTGGTCCTGGTATTCATTTTCTCATCAAAATGACGGTTGTTGACTGATTTTTTGAACTGGAGTCGATCCTGAATAATTTTCTATGGAATGTCAATTTTCTGAAGGTCTTTTTTTCTACTTCACTAAGCCAGTTCTTGACTTTCATTGAGAGAGCAAGGTTGAGAATCCCAGTGATGTGCGGTGAACACATTACCCCAGCTGAAAAAAAAAAAAAAAAGTTTTAAAATATAAACAGTCGTATCCCCACTGCACTCTCTAAAGCCAACATTACCATTTTATAAGGCTGCGTTTTTCGTGTTAAGGTCTACCTGAGAAAGATCTTTCAAGAATATTTTTAACCACACACTCGCACATGCTTCCAAATTGATATTCACGGCAGTGACGACACCATCATAACTTAATCTATAGCAGATTTTAAACAATGTACTTACAGTTTCATCCGGTGACGCTTCTTGATAGTAAAGTCATGGTTTTCACAAAAATACACTGGGACTCTGTTTTTTACTTAAAAAGCCTAATTAAACTGAATCAGCAAAATTTAACTGGTATTTTACCGTCGCTGAAGTTTTATAGTTTCACTCGCATACTGAGTGTACGTGCATCAACGACAAACAAGGGAAATCGTTCGTCACGACGTATAACACATGTTATATTCATGAAGAATGCCACAGAACTCGCTAAACCTTTACCTATAAAAATCCAAGAGGAACACTACAAAAATTCACTATATACCGCCATCACAGACAACCAAATACAAAATTATTTTACTTCGGGCTTAGTTCTGTGTTCATGCTGGACAACATTATTTTTCTGCGGCTGTCGGAATACATAATCTACACGTGCCATCAATGAATTGCTTGAAAATAAACTGTATACATGCCGAAATCCAAGACTAAAATATATTATTCTATATTACAATTGATTTCATAAACTGGCTCTATTTTTATTAGCAAGACGATGTATAAGTGGCTGTACTGTTAACGTTAACATGTTATTTTTCTTGCAGTCTCTAGTGTGTGGCGCTGAGCACTTCGAGTGTCAAGTATTAAAACTAACATTACCTTACCTAAGCTAGCTGGCCTGTCGCCGTAAAATGCTGTGGGGGGGGGGGGGGGGCACATCTCCGCCCCGCTCCCAGGACAAGGAAGCTTCAAGTGCATGCGTCAACCAAGCGACCTTAAATTTCGCTGGGGTAGCTCTCTTTCGCGCCGGCAAGGAAACCCAGCTCGCTGGAGAAGCTGAACTGAGGTAGTGCAAACGAATTGTCCAGACAGCTGTACATCGCTTGGCTTAGATGTTCGCAATTTTTTAAACATTACAAAAAGCGTTCTAAGGAATAATTAGAAAATGTTAATACAAAGTTCAGTGCACGCCACTGGAGAATCCTTTTGGTGACCCTGTCATTGTTCATTCTTTGAATGTGGCCATAGAACTTCAATCGCCTTTTCGTGATGGTGTCTGTGATCTTTTCAGAATGCTGATAAAGCTCCCGAGACTTCTGTTTCATCTAGATTCCCTCTGAGTAGACTGGACCAAAAGGTTTTCCTCAATATTTTCCTCTCCTGTGTCCCTGTGTCTTTAATAAGTGATCTGCCTCCAATGATCAAGGTTTCCAAGGCATATAGTGCTTCAGGTTTGATAACTGAGTTGTAATGTCTTAATTTTGAGTTCCTGAATATTGATTTTTTTGTTTTATCTGTTCCAGGTGAGTCTATAGGCCTTCTGTAATTTTGAGATCCTCTCCTTATTTGCTTCACGATTCAAGTCGTATGGCCGAATCACTTCTCCTAGCTACTTGAACTTATTCCAAACGAAACCAAACCAAACCAAACCCCATGGCACTATTCACTTGATTAATTTTGCCGAATTTGGTCTTTGGAGGTTTCCCGTCTAAATAACGAGCGGATCCCTCCATGTACTGAGTTTTTTCGTACGATATTTGGAGCCCACTCTTTGCTGCAGTTTCATGAAGTTTTTCAAGGGCCTGAATTGCTTCTTGTCTTTTGTTAGAAAGAATAGCTAGATCATCTGCGAAGGCTAAACACTGTAGATGAATTTTATTTTTGAGTAGTCGACCAATAGTTATACACTTTTTTGTCATTTTCCCATGTCGTGATAACTTTTTCAAGCACAATATTGAACAATAACGGGGATAAGCCATCTCCTTGTCGAAGTCCTTTGGTAATATCAAAAGGGTCAGAAAGTTCACCTTGAAACTTAACTTTTGAAGTTGTGCCAGTCAGTGTCTTACGAACTAAGTCTCTCGTTTTCTTGTCAACTTTGAATTCTTCTAGAACAAGCTATTCCAACTGAGGTGCTCCCACGGCCCCGGCCGGCCCCGGCCGGCCCCGGCAGCAGCCCCGGTGCTGTGCTGTAGCACCGTTGAGATGGTGGGGGAAGGAAGGGAAGTGGCTGCTGAATGCAGCGCTGGTGCGCCCCGGCACTGAGTGCTCAAGTTGGAAAGGCCTGTTCTAGAATATGGAATAGCTTGTGTCGGACTATTATTATTATTATTATTATTATTATTATTATTATTATTATTATTATTATTATTATGAGATGTATGACATCCATACGATTTGGAATAATATTGGATAAAATTATTAGTTACAAACATAGAAACAAAATACAGTAATTGTAAGTTAATGATGGAACTCTTTTAAATCTAACTGTAATTACAATGATAACTAAAACAAACAAACCCATGGCGCAGCTCATTACATGTCTTGGCCTCTCGGGACGACCAAATGGCCTGCAGATATTGGAGTGCCACGCGCTCAGTGTTATGACATCCTCAGCTGTATTACTTGACTTTCTTGACTGGATCCGCTGCCTCTCGTACCAGAAGCTCCTCAGTTGGTCTCACGAGGCTGCGTGAACACTGTTCCAGTCATCAGTTCAGAATTAAAAATTATTCAGTAATAATAATAATAATAATAATAATAATACAAAGTAATAATAATTGCTTGAAGTCCCACTAACTACTTTTACGGTTTTCGGAGTTTCAGAGACGCCGAGGGGCCGCAATTTAGTCCCGCAAGAGTTCTTTTACGTACCGACAGGAGACTGACGTAATACCACCGGAGTGAGCCAGGATCGAACCTGCCAATTTGGGGTCAGAAGGCCAGCGCCTCAACCGTCTGAGCCACCCAACCCGCTGTGGGCGAGGGACGCAGACGAATACACCCACGGTAACCCCTGACTGTCGTAAGAGGCGACTAAAAGGGGCGACCAAGGGATGATTAAATTAGAACCATGAAACTACTTGTGATTAGTATCATCACGCGGGGAAAGCCATGGGTCGCCTTTACTTGCGAGTAGTACCACTATGTTAGGTACACAATAGGTTTGTGATTAGTAGCATTAGAGAGCGGTTCGCTGTGGGTTTCCAGTCCCTGTGATTAGTACCCACTATATGTGGAACACCACGGGACAGTACGAGCCTATGATTTGTACACCTATGTGAGTTGCACCGTGGGTTTGCGTTGCCTACGAGTGGCGCCATTATGTGAGAAACACCATAGGTCTGCGTTAGTTGTACGACGTACAATACTTGTGAGTAGTACCATAATGTTTGGACCACCATGAGTTTACGCTACCTTTGATTAGTACCGCAACTGGAGAAATACCATGGTTCTACTTTACTAGCGATAAGTGCCATTATGAGGGACCGTTGACTGGATATTGAACCCATTTAGACAACAAGCATCATCGAATCAGGATTGTGCTTTGGAAGCACTCCCTTGGTCAGTAATATAGTTTCTGGAAAGGTGGGTCATTGTGGATCGGATCCACTGATTGGTTTAAATTCTTATTCATCCATTCACTTTTCATCATCACGTTTTGAATTCTGGTCAGTGGATGAATTTTGTACTTTCAAATTGTCATCTCATTTCGTCTCATTTCGTACCGTTAGGGGCCGATGACCTAGATGCATCATCATCATCTGAGCCACTCACTCAGAGTCTCTGAATAGGAGGCGGGCACGTTACTCCACCACAAACAGAGAATGTATAAACAGATAATAGACCAGTATAATAGCCAAGTGACATTGTTACCAAGGTTCAAATCCCAGGTATGCAGGGATTGTTGACATAAAGAGTAATGTCCGTGTGGTTCGGATTCCGTGTAAAACTAGAGAATATATGGCAATAATCATGTTATCAATAGTCACATCAAACTATAGCTCAGGGGCCGATGACCTTCGATGTTAGGCCCCTTAAAACAACAAGCAACAAGTAGCAGCAGCAGCAACAACAACAACAAAAAACTATAGCCCCCTCTTCATAAACAAATAGACAGAATGCATGTGTATAGATAAATGGTGAGAACTTATGGTAATCACAGTTGTATGTAGTTTTGATCCACTGTACAGCGTCTGAATAGTGTTCCGTTCCATTATTTTGTAGAACTGTTTCCAGATTATTTAAACAAACCAAACCCCGTGGCACTATAGTCCTGATGGGCCTTGGCCTACCAAGCGACCGCTGATCAGATCGAAGGCTTGCAGATTACGAGGTGACTCGTGGTAAACGCGACGAATCCTGACGGCCGTTATTCTTGGCTTTCTAGACCGGGGCCGCTATCTCACCGTCAATAGCTCATCAGTTGTAATCGCGTAGGTCACTCCGATCAGGGGCCTCTGCAGCCGAAGCAAGCAGCCAAGGCAATACTCACCTAATCATAGTAATTATTGCCCGGGGTCCGATTTTGAGCAATGCCTAACATGGGGTGACTGAGGCAATGAGCACCGGGGCTCCCTTCCTTGCACCATCCATAATAGCATGTAAACCCATAGCGTATACAGAGTAATAAGTGGGCGTATACATTTTTTTTAAAATGATAATAATATGCTCTTCTGGCATTCGGCTGTGCGGAGACCTCAGTTGTCAGGCAGATACTACTGCTGAATATATGGCGCTCCCACTCCACGGGCTGGGGATACCGCCCATCCCAAGCAGCACGCACATCAAATTTTGATTCGGTCTGCAACCAACCTTCAAAAGAAAATAGAGTACCGATGGCCACATGACCCTTTTAATCGCCTTCTACGACTGGCAGGGATTGCCTGTGAATATATTCAGACCCTCCCATCTACAGGGGGTTAAATTCATTGTTACCAATGCCGCAATCCATTTTCGCGCCGAGGTCGCTCCATTTAGTTGCCTGTTACCGTGGGTGTATTCTTCGTCTGCGTCCCCTCGGACAGAGAGTAATTAACAGCTTATTGTCCTTTATAGTTGAAGTTACCCCATGAATTTCGGAAACTCCCTATGTCCGCGAAATTATTTAATGTTTATTTCAAGTTCTGTTACCGATATGACTCACAAAATTTGTAAAAATACTGCTCTGTGATAGGTACATTAACCCACAGAGTTTAAATGTAATGCTAGATTATACAATGGTTTAGGTACATTGTTACCAAAGTCGCAATCCACTTCCGCGCCGAGGTCGCTTTTAGTAGCCTGTTACTGTGGGTGTATTCTCCCTCATGAAAAAAAAACACCACTTCATTGGGCATGAGGGATTTCTGCATTTCGTGTTTCAATTATGTTTCCCTTTTAAAAATTCTAGTTGTTATTCATTTTCTGGTTTTAAAGTAAATACGTATACAAATGCCTGAATTCATGATTAGGAAAAGACACTACTCTGTATCCCAGAGAACTTGAGACATGGTGAAGAGAGAGAGAGAGAGAGAGAGACTGATGAAGTGCATAGAGAGTCGGTTGCCACTGAAATAAATAAATAAATAAATAAATAAATAAATAAATAAATAAATAAATAAATAAATAAATAAATATATAAACACACACACACACAGAGTTAGTACTGAGTGCAAATATTGTATACAAATAATGATCATGCTATGTTTACTTAAACAAATTCATGTGCATAAATAAATGTGTTACTGTAACTGCAAAACTGCAGAAGACAGTGATGGTGTTAACAAGCTAAAAGCCCTTGTGCAAGTACAGTCCTACCTGCACAAAATTGTCTCATGAATGGTGTTTACAATAATAGATTTTTAAAAAACGAGCAAATTGGCCATGCAGATAGGGTCGTGCAGCTGTGAGCTTGCATTCGATAGATAGTGGGTTCGAGCCCCACTGTTGGCAGCCCTGAAGATGGTTTTCCGTGCTTTCCCATTTTCACACCAGCCAAATACTGGAGCTGTACCTTAATTAAGGCCACGACCACTTCCTTCCCACTCCCAGCCCTTTCCTATTCCATCGTCACCATAAGACTTGTCTGTGTCGGTGTGATGTAAAGCAAATTATAGAAAATGAAAAAGTAGATTGAAAACGTAAACAACCATTAAATGGTAACAAGTTGTTCAGCTGTTACTGATCTGTTTCTGTGCCTGTATGTTATTGAAGTCTCCTTGAAGCGAGGAAGAACTAGTGTTAAATAGTATATTTTTGTTAGGTTTACATTTTCAAAGTAATCTTGTGTAGTTTAATGTTGTGTGGTGTAGTGCAATGCAGTGCATTGCAGGTTGAGATAGGGAATGTTTTCACAAAAGTCAATAACACTAAATATATGTGGTTAGGCTATGCTTATATTGAGTCTCAAGCTCTCCATGACAGTAAACCATCATTTAATATTTAGTGATATCTCCTCTTAATTTTATTTAGAATGTATTCCTGTTGAAACCATGGCTCACAATAATACGTGACTATTTTATGTTAAAACATGTACAACTGTTTGTCAGTTTGCCTAGTAAGTGAAGTAAAGATACTGAAGGACCTGTAGATTGATATAAAAATATTGTGCAGTGGCCTGCCTGGCCAATATGGAAATTTTACTGTACTTTTTATTTTCTTTGTTATGTGTATATGCTGATTGGAATTAAACAGTATCTTCTCACAATTTTACTATGATTTTGTAATAATTTCGGCTGTAGAATCTCTGCTAATATTTGATGTACAAGTATTACGTTCAGTGCTGTATAAGGATTTTTGGGTGTTCTTCAAATTCCATTACAGTAGAAATTGACAATAAAAAACTTCACTACAGTTTTTGTAGTAAACAAATCATTAAATCTTGAGTGTTTTCTAGTAAAAATAATTCCTCAATATTGTAAATATTTACATATTATATTTCTTGAGGATGTTTTACTGATGCACATCATCTATATACTTTTTTCATATGAATATTACATTGCATGTTTTCCTTGTGACATAAATATTCCACTAATTAGAATACCAGTCTTAGCTTTGTAGTGAGTCACCTATTTGGAATTGCTCAGTTAATTCATTACTGGTAATTGATAATTATTCATTCAGGAACTAAGAGGTATATAATTTGTTAATTTGTGTAAATATGATAGTGCTCTACACACTAATCAATCATTGTATCTGTTAATTTTCTAACTGATAGTTAAAAGGCAAAGTATCTTCTAATTACTGTACCTCATTCCGTTTTATCATTCATGTTCTACATTTGATTTTGTGTTCAGCCTCCTGACTGAGTCATCCATCTAGGAGTGTTGTGTTTAGAGGAGCTTGTAGGCAGTCTGATATTATCAGGACAACATTCCTGTCACAATAATGGACTCAGGTAACTCATTCCCTGCAAGGAGGTCAAGATCAGCTGGTGAAAGTATTTTGAAGAAGAGTGGGTCAGTGGCTTTTGGGTGGGGAATCTCTGCTGATATTTAGTATACACGCACTACATTTAGTGGTGTTTTGCTGTTTTAAATTCCCAGACTCTGTAAAAAAAGATCTTACTGTTTTATTTGAAGCAATAGAGGCTGTATTCTTCTGAGCTTACTCTGTATTGGCATTTCTCATTTTAGTTTTGCCACTCTGAAAGTAGGTTCAAAGTAGATACAATCAACCTTTGTTGTCAAGTGAGAAGTATTCTAATTAGCAACCCACCAAACTGCCTTTCACCAAATTGTCTGCCAGTTCTTCTGGCAATACTACAGTATGTCATTGAGGTCATTGCCCTCATGAACGTATTTGGATCATTGATTTGTAATCTGAATGGAATTTCTAATATGTGGCTTTACTTTCTACTTCAACAGAGTTCTGTTAGAACATAAATCTGTCCCAATGTTCTATGTAACATGTGTCTGAAGATTTCCCTGATTTAGACTGTTAGTCATACATGTGAAGTATGAAGTTCTATTCTTTTGGAATCTGGAAAGACAGCGCTGCCCATCTCTCCTTGCGGTACCCTGCTACATAAGCAGTGAAATAAACAAGAATAATCCTGTCTAGTTCTGAAATGATATAGTAAGTATTCTGTTGTTGAAAACATCTGAAGGCTATTCTTATAGATTTAAGAGTTAGGCTGAAGAGTGATATTAATGAAGTGTCAAGTGGACAAACTCTTTCCAGTGCACTGGCAGCTGATGCACCACTGAGACACCGCTACAAGCCTCCTATGTAGGACAATGCAGTGACTGTGCACTAGGAGAGATATGCACCTTCACTTGTATAAATGCCTTGTATAAACTGATGAGCCCACTGCCATTCTGGGGCAAAGTGCTGGTAATTTCATGATTGGAAATGTCTAAAGGCCTTGTATACTTTAGTATTTGCAATATGTGAAATTATGGTTCCCTTCTGGAAACTTATTTCATTTTTTTGAAAGATTTATTTATGCTTTGTAGTTTTGTAGAACAGGTGCACAACAAAGAACCAGTGAAAAACAAGTTGGCTGTAAAATGGGATTATTGTATTGTATGAATCAAGGTCATGCTCATTGATCGTTATAGTGCAATGAGATGTAGTATTAGAATGAAGTCTTGTTTCAAAACATGTGCATTTTTCCAACATTTAAAAATTTTTCTAGCATAAAGCATGGTGTGCTATTTTTATTTATAATATTTATAAATGGATCATTTCTTGAAAGGTATAAATTGATAGGATGTATTCAGTTATCATATAAGCAGTTTATCTTGTGCGGGTAATATGGTTGAAATAGTAGAGTGGTAAGAACTATGAAATTCGGGAAAGTGTAAAACACTGTTAGGCCTCGCCAAACTTCACAGTGTTGATGTGTGGAAGAACTAAGCAATAACCAAGGAAGGTCAGACAGGAAGAATGAAATAAATAAGTGAAGCATTAAGCAGAAGACTTTACTTGAACACCACAGTCACTGCACATATCACATGTGATCCTCGCCCCTGTGGTGAATTTTAAGCATTCAAAAGCAAACCCTCATTTTTTTATAAAGGAAATAATGTTTATGTCTGGATTTTATAATGTTTTCCTCAAATTTGTTGTAATTTTTTCTGTTATTTTTATATTCTATTTTAGAATACAGTTTCCAAAATTACAGAATGTCAGTTTTTGTTTTTAAAAGTTTTTAATATTTTCCACAGTTTTCTTAAAACGTACACTTCCACGACCACTAAATGGCATTACAGTATTTTAGGGATATCATCTATATTAATAGATAAAACACAGTTAATAGTCAAGCAAGAAAGAATCATAGTACTTATACTGTCTATTAGAGATTGGCAGGAACTACCTACCATGAAGGTTTAGGGTTCCAGTCAGCTGTTGATGACCATTTGATGTATTGTGGAACCTTTGCTATTGCTTGCAACTGTTTACCTCCCCTATATTGAGTCCTTAAATATACTGTACTATACAAAATATTCTAGCAAGATATTGTAAAGTGAAGTTTTTTGATAATTCAGGTTTGCTGATTGTTTTGACAGGAATAGAAGAAAAAAACTGAAATTATTTCTGTACAGTTCTTCAAAACTTATGTTCATTATGTTGATGATGAATAATTCACAGAAAGGTTAATCGAGAGACCGTTAATTGAAGTCGTACTGTATCTTGTGTAATTCCAAAAATTGTGTGATGGCTTTAAAGTGACATTAAGAATCCACACTTCTAGCAGCAAAATATCAAGCTGATAAGAGTGATATGTTTATTAAATGAGTTATGACACTTGCCTTACATGATTGTGATAATGTTACCTGGATACCTTTACTAATTCTGCATGAATATTTTGCTCTCTCAGATAATTTCAGTGGGAAACTAAAATGAAAATAAAATGTACAGCATGTAGAAATATATGCTTTTAGTTTCATTTTAATGTGACTAGTGAATTTTAAAAATATGACCATGAATAATGTCCCATGAACAATGTCCCTTGAATTCCAGAATACTAAACCAAACCCTATGGCATTACAGCCCTTGAAGGGCTGCTCAGCCCGAAGGCCTGCAGATTACGAGGTGTCGTGTGGTCAGCACGACGAATCCTCTCAGCCGTTATTCTTGGCTTTCTAGACCGGGGCTGCTATCTCATCATCAGATAGCTCCTCAATTCTAATCATGTAGGCTGAGTGGACCTCGAACCAGCCCTCAGGTACAGGTAAAAATCCCTGACCTGGCCGGGAATCGAACCCGGGGCCTCCGGGTAAGAGGCAGGCACGCTACCCCTACACCACGGGACTGGCTTTCCAGAATACTAGTTGAAATAATTCTAATGTATTTATTGTCAAGAGTAATATTATCTTTGCATTGTTTATGTCATTTAAATTCGTTATCTTTTGGTTGTGTTCAAAGACAAATTCCTTGCTATCTCGTCATTCATGCTCGAACTGCCTTCCGTACTATGTTAGTGAACTTCATCATAGATGATAACCCACTCTCTGGAAAAGAAGTGACTCATGCTAATGAGTTGGTTGATGTTATGTAACAGTGAAATATAGCTCCTGTAGTAATAGTATCATGAGCAAACATAACACGTGACGACACAGGAAGAGCCCATGGTAAATGATTTCACTCCATTTGCTTTGCCAGCAGCATTCATCATACTGCTATCCTCCAGCTTCCTGCATGCTTTTTTGCCTTCTGTATTCAGATTGTTTTTGTCTGGTCAGAGATCATGCATGTAAAAAAAGAGGAGTGATGCTTTTAGAACTTATTTGGATGTTGTGAATCTGAAAAGAGAGAGAAAGAAGAGACAGAGAAGCAGCTTGATGAGGAGCACACGATTATTTGGAGTTGTTAACAAACCACATTAATGAATGTCATAAGACTTTTTTTTTTTTCTTTTTTTAACCTGGTACATATGATCTTCTGGTGTGTAATCTAGCTTGAAAGTTCAGAGTTCAGCTGTCATGGTGATTATCACTCTATGACAAATTGATGAGGGCTTTAGCCTAGGGTAGTCAATACCGATTTATTTCTGTTCACTATGACGTATGTAGTAATAATAAACATCTCTCAGATGATGATCTTTCATAAGGTCCAGTGCAAATTGTCCTTTGCATAAATGTCCAGTTTAACGGAATGTACCACATTCTAAAACACCAGTATAAAATGCTTGTGATTCATATCAATCTCCGTAGTGTAATGGTTAGAACTATTGGCTATTGTTTTTGGATGCTTGGATCCGATTCCCAGTACTGACAAAGATTTAAGATTGACAATAGGGTTAGAGTGTGGTTAAAATGGTACATGCAGCCCATTTCCTGTGATGGGGGGGGGGGGGGGGTGTCCATGAAATGAACTACACCATCTCAAGGAATACAAGGGCATGAGTTCACTTTTAATGTAAGATGGAGTGGGATAGTACAACCCAAAATTGTATTAGTTTAAATTCAAAAATTTATGTAAAGAGAAAGAACTGTGATAGGTTACTCCAGCTGTGGGACACATAAACATGGGGTTTCTTTAACAAAATAATGAATTTGGTGTAACTTCACTAACAGTGTAATGACAGGTTAATTTTAATTTCAGTATGGTTATCATTGTCATTATATGGGGTAATTGTATATTTAGACTAACACTTCCACACATTTGAACCCCCTATAGGTTCAGTGTGGGTAATTAAAAGAACTATAAAATAATTATTGGCACTTTCAACTGATGACAGTTTTCAGTTGATGTTGAAATTTGCAAAAGACACACTAAACAAAAATTATCCTACACTTGGTTCTTCTATCTGAATCCTCACAGATCTCTTGTACAGTACTTCTGGTCAGATGAATGTAGATGCTGCCTTTCTCATAAATTTAATCACTGAACAGACCTGTCCATTCTTCAAGATAGCCCTCCCAGTGTAATGTATGCAGGTCTTCTTCGTTGTAAATTTTACTAGTACCCACTTTCCTACATCTACAGTGGAAGAACAGAGTTCAGTATCCCTCCTTTCATCTTCATCTTCAGTGTGGGCTTCTGCTACTGGGAACATGAGATCACTTTCCTCCAAATCATAATCTAGTTGTTGTTTCTCTAGGGTTATTGGTTTTCTCTTCTGCTTTGACTTTGCCTTACATCTTGTTTCAATCAGGGTTTGACTTCGAAGAACAACCTCCACAGATGTTATAACTTCTGTACCAGTAGCAATACGTCTCCTCCTTTTCCCTGTCTCTTGTGTAATCTGCTTTACTGTTTGAAGAAGCTCCTTAAAAGAAGCGCCACTTTCCACACACAGTTTAGTTAGTTGACTGGAGAACAGATGTTCCACTTTCACTTGGGCTAGCACCTGTTTCTCTGTTGTTGGAAGCAGCTTCAGCTCCTTCACTTGCCTTCCTCTTGTTTTTCTCCCATTGTTGCCCTGTATTATACTTTTCCCTCGGCACTGTGTTTCTCTCAAAAGGATTAATTCCAGCTTTCCTGAAACCGCTGATGATAAGGTCAGGCTGAACATTTAACCAGGTTTCTCCTACAAGTTGCTAGAACTCACTTTTCGGAATTTTAACACCATGGTGATTACGTTGCCACTGAACAAGTTTTGCAACCCAAGTGTTCATCAAGGAATGAAAAAAACAACTATCTAGTGGCTGAAGATGAAGACTACCATGAGGTAGAAATTTTAAAATTATATTGGCTCCCACAAATCTGTTGTCATTGTGTATCAAAAGCACTGGCCTGTTTTCATCTTATTGGTCTCAAACGTATTTCCCCTTTCGTATAATAAGTGGAGCGGCTTTTCCTCCAGCAGCATTGCAGGTTACTAAGAAAGTAGTGTTGTTTTCAGATCCACTTGTTCTACTTGAAGGTGAATTCTTTTCTTTTCAACAACTTCAGTTTTGAATCGATCTGTACTGAGACTAGTTTTGTGCATATTACATATATTCTCTGGCTTAGAATGAAGCTTTAGCACATCCAAGCATGTTCACAACAAATTGAAGAATTCACTGATAAATGGATTGGTCATTTTCTTCTGGGAATATTTCACACTCTGCAGCTTCTTCACAGATAAATTATGGCACTTCTTAAACTACAGGAGCCAGTCCTCACCTGGAATCCCGTTCTTGGAAAGGGTTACGAGATCATTCTTTGCCACATAATCTGCCACAATATTAATAACCTATTTTCATTTTAAGCTACACCCTTACTTTTCCATTATTTTTATGTGTTAGGCAAGTCTTGTCTCATGCTCTTCAGAAATTGTTGTGCTGTGCCTCAGAGTTTAGTTATTAACATCTCTTACCTTTCAGATGGCTGTACAGAGTAATTTTTGAAATTTCATATTGCTTAGAAACCCTATACACTGTAAGAGATCCTCCTGTAATGTTGTCTAATGCTTTATCCAAGATCTCCTTGGAATAAGAATATCGTTATTGGTTATTCTCCTGTACTCCTCAACCATGATGTAAATAACCTGAAAATAAAGCAAACAACATCAGCTGGGGCAAACGTAATCTATAGTACACACTTCTCCCATCAACCGTGGGTCACATTTTCCTCACATAGTACTGGTTGACTGTGTATATACAGACTTTTCCAAAGCTTTGGATACTGTTGACAGTAGCCTTTTACTAAATAAACTTTCTACATATGGTATTCATGATCCTCTTCCATAGTTCCAGTTATATTTCCAAGGTCATACATTTAGAGTTAAGATACACAATCACCTTTCTAGCCCTTATAACACCATTAGCAGTGTCCCACAAGGTGCCCATCTTGCTCCATTGATATTTCTGCTACATATTAGTTATATTAAGGAGGTTTTTCTGAATTCCTAATGTTTGCAGACTATGTAAAATTATTTGCAAGAATTGATTCACATAGTGATTGCCTTAGATTACAAAAATACTTAAATCAACTTGAACTTTATTGTTCAAGTAATGGTTTAAAGCTCACTCACAAAAAGTGTAATATAATTTGTGTTTCTAAAAAGAAATGTAATATCTTCTTCGATTATAAATTAAATTCCAAAATTCCTGTGAGTACTGTTGAGCAAATAAATGATTTAGGTGTATTATTCACAAGTACCTTGAACTTCAGTGATCACATTGAACAGATATGTAAAAAAATCTTTGCAAAGACTTGGCTGCATAACAAGGTATTCCAGAATGTTTTCCAATTTGCTCACTTTTAAACACCTGTATACAACATTGGTATATCCATTATTAGAATATTGCACTCAGATATGGAATCCTAGACTATATCTATTGCATTCAGGTATGGAATCCTAACCATACTGTTCTAGGTTAGAGTCTATTTAAAGTTAAGAACTTCATATTTAGGTTCCGTATTGATGTGAGGTTAGAGTCTGTCCAACATCATTTTTTACCTATTTATTCTTACAGAATTGGTATCCCATACGACTGCATAGAATATAAAAAAAACAGAAAACTATCTGGAATTACAGTCTCTTCAGGAACTTTGATATTAGTTTCATTTATAAATTACCCACTCTTATGTAAATTGATCTGGATTATTGGAAAAAATGAACAGTTATGTTCCTTCTAGGCACACGAGATGAAATCAATCTTTTGTAACTAACTGGCTCAGAACAAACTATGCTTTCCATAGTCCATTGCAAAGAATGATGAGAAATGTGAATAAGTTGGTTATTCATACAGTATATTTGACTCTTCACACTCTCACCTTATGAAAATGGCTAGAAAATTAAATGTACTGAAACCATAATCATTAGGTAACCCAGCCTATTTGTCCTAGCTTATAATACTATATAATGGGATAATTTGATATTTACATTACCAACTTCTCCTTTATGGCTTATGTAAATATTTCTTAGTTACATATTAGCAACTCTGTAACGTGGTTTTATGCCATCAATAAAATTTTATTATGACTGGGGCAAATGTGCACCATAGCTAAGATTCCTAACTGTCATTATAAATATTCAAAATAATATACAGCATTAAATATCATTTAAAACTGACATGGTTACATATAAAATGCATTTAGTTTCCAAAAAATTTCTTACACAGTTAAGGTTCCAAGATTCCAAAACATTCTCTTCAGTTAAGACCTGTAGCAATCTTGTCACTTATTGTTTAATACCTTCTGAAAGGTTTGGAACTCAACTGCTATACTACTCTTATGTAACTTCATGCTATGTTGTAAAGGGCTAATCCATTCATCTACACCTATGAGACAAGGCTTGCCTCAAGCATAAAAATAATGGAAAAGTGGGAGTTTTGTTTAATCCGAAAAAAGGGTAATTTTTACAATAGATGGCAGCACTAGGTATTATGATGGAAAATACATATTAACATAGTTTACACTTCCCCCATTTGTGCACTTAACCCATTCCACCTTAATTCATATTGAGAAATGTAAATGTAAAGTGCTAAATAAGAATAATCTTGTATGATACATTATAGCTACTGCATGCTGTCATACTTTTTTATTTGTCACAATTTAAGCTGCCTGCATGTCAGTTTCAGTGTTCTGTTTGACTCAACCATGTGGCAGATGAACCAGAAAACTATTGACCTATTGCTAAGTTTTAATTATTTTTGTCAAGTGAACACCGAATGTATCACCAGATATCTTTTACATGTCGGGATTGTTCAATAAGGATTTCCTTGTGGAATATTTTATGCCATTAAAAAAATCTGCCTCCCTCAACTGGATTTGAACTTACAAAATTGGTATCTAGAGCCTGAGACTCTACCACTGACCCACAGAAGGAACACATTAACCTATGTCTGTCTGTCTGTCTATCAGTCGTCCGCGCCCCCCCCCCCCCCCAGGTTAAATTTTTTAATTTCATGTGGCTATTCCTAGCCGAGTGCAGCCCTTATAAGGCAGACCCTCCGATGAGGGTGGGCGGCATCTGCCATGTGTAGGTAACTGCGTGTTATTGTGGTGGAGGATAGTGTTATGTGTGGTGTGTGAGTTGCAGGGATGTTGGGGACAGCACAAACACCCAGCCCCCACGCCATTGGAATTAACCAATGAAGGTTAAAATCCCCGACCCGGCCGGGAATCGTACCTGGGACCCTCTGAACCGAAGGCCAGTACGCTGACCATTAGGCCAACGAGTCGGACCTCCCCCAGGTATTAACCTGGTATACATTTCTATTGTAGATTGAGTGAAACACAGTCCAGTACATAGCTGTTTTTTGAAATTAAAAGTCCTAGACTTGTTATTCATTTTCCATGTAAAACTGGTTGGTCCCATCATGAATGACCACAAAGTTATTGATAAAATAAAACTACATTTTTATATTGAACACAGGACCATATGCCTCTCCAGAAGTGGTAGGCTGTCTCTTATTTTTCATTTGCCCAATGGAGAATTTTGCCTTTGTCCGTCTGGATGAATCAAGCATACCTTTACTTCAAATGGACAGTCCCCCTGTCACTGTCAGATGGATAGTGAAATAGCCTTCTGTTGTGTGTACCACAGGATTTAAGCTACAATCGCATTTCTTGCATTTTGCCACTCAACATCTAAAAATGCAACAAATTTCCAATGCAAATGTGCAAACATGGGAGAGCCACATTAGAGCTGAAGAAAAAAAAATTGTAATTACATTTATTCTTTTGTTGACTCACCCTAATAATAGAGTACCTTGAAACACCCTTAATGCACAAATAAAAAAATCCTCAAGAGTTCTGTGGCATCAGTTAAGGCCAACAGTCCAACTCCTGCATTGTATTCTGTTGCTACTTTGGTAGTGTCTGGAGTCTTGACTTTCTAGACACAAATTCAGTTGTCAGCTCATTCCAAGAAAAGGAGAGGGGCAGCATTAGCATGTTACTACCATCCAAATCACTTATCACTGTAATAACTAGTTGTTGGTCAATATAGTATGAAGTGACACATATGTTTTAATCAGAAATAAAAGGGAACAAAGCTGTAATGCCAAAATGCAGAAAAAGGAAAGTTGAAGTAAAACTTAATTTGGTAATATCCAAATAGCTAATTAACAGAAGGTACAGAGTGAGTTGGCTCCGCTGTTTGAGGTATGAAGCTGTTAGCTGACATTCAAGAGATAGTGGATTTGAACCCTACTGTTGACAGCCCTGAAGATGTTTCTTCTGTGGTTTCCGATTTTAACATCAGGCAAATCCTAGGGTTGTACTTCAGTTAAGGCCACAGTCACTTCCTTCCCATCATAGCCTCATCCTATCACATCGTCAACGTAAGACCTCCCTATGTCTGAGCGTGCCCAAAAAATGAAAAACAACAACCTGAAAAATGGAAATATACTGAAGTTTAAGTACTACATTATTTGTGTGCACTGTGTTAAAAAAAACGAAATAATAAGAACAGGTTTTCATCATCATCATCATCATCATCATTAAGTAATAAAATTTTGAGAAACAAATTATGTAATTTTTGTTTCTACAAATCTAATGCATTTTATATTTCTATTAATGTTTTGATACCGAGCTCGATAGCTGCAGTCGGTTAAGTGCGGCCAGTATCCAGTATTCGGGAGATAGTAGGTTCGAACCCCACTGTCGGCAGCCCTGAAAATGGTTTTCCGTGGTTTCCCATTTTCACACCAGGCAAGTGCTGGGGCTGTACCTTAATTAAGGCCACGGCCGCTTCCTTCCCACTCCTAGCCCTTCCCTGTCCCATCATCGCCACAAGACCTACCTGTGTCGGTAAAGCAAGTAGCAATGTTTTGATATTCTGCACGAGGTTTTTTTAATTTGCAGAAATATAATTTTTCATTTGTGCATTTTTGCAAAATAAAAATAATTCAGTTTTCTAGTTTAAACCCTGGTGTACCATGTGTAATATGTAGGCCTAGCCAAGTTGGTACACTTTCACTGACAGTGCAGTAAGTTTTTTATTATGTTTGTTTGGAGGGTAGGTAGTGTTGTGAGAACAAAAGTAATTACTGGTGTTAATTTAAGATGTACTGTAGCTAATTGCACTTGTTCTCATTTCAAACATGAGTCACTAGTGAAGTAGGCTTGACCCCTTACCACTTGTATATTGTCTTCAAGGTCTAGACTTTACCCTGTAATGAAATGTAAGCTGTATTTTTACTCTGCAAATATATAGAGCAATGATATTAGCAAACAAGGAAGAGCATGTTTATTGTGTTAAATGGTGAGTTAATTATGATAAAGTTCAAGTGTATCTCACATGGTTGCTTTGGGTAGATGCCAAGGTCAATAGTTTTAATTGTATTGGTTGTAAAGTTGTGGGAAACTTGAACTTGCTCCTGCCACATGTCACCAACTGTCTCCAGTCTTGACAAGGAGAAGAAAGAATAAAAGAATGAATGCTTCTCTGTAAATGCAACAGTTTTTTTCCCCATTCAGATTCATGTTGGTGTGTATAATAGTTGTGAGAGAACAGCTTATGTCTTCCAGAGAATGCAGTTACTCATCCAATTGTCTGTCTACTCATCTATTTCTTCATTAATCTTCTGTAATCAGTCATAATATACTTTTTGTGGCTTCATCAATGTGAATGACTGGTAAGACTTTGAAGGGCCAGGCTGATCTCTAAAGATCCAGATGACAGCAGTTAGTCGTGAAACATAGGAAACACAATTTTAAAATTTTTCCCATATTTATTTAATAATTTTGTAAATATTATTGAACACATTTTAAACATTTCTGTGGAATTCTATTTTTAATTTCATTTATTGTCCATAGAACACAAATTTTCAGGCAACTTCATGTTATAAGTAACTAATCTCATATCTGTTCCGTATTGAAGATAACAATGGTAAAATTATTTCAAGAATAAAATTTACTGTGTCCACTTATTCAATACAATTATATTCTGTAGTGATTAAATCCTACATGAATTACGTATACTAATTAGGTACATGTTTTGCGCTAGTTTTGGACATCTTCAGCCTAATGATAATCTTAAGATCAAGTCCTTAAACCAATTAAACATTTGAACTTAAAACTAAATACAGCGGTCTTATGCTTAAAAGTTTTTTTACAGAAAGGTGTACATTAATTAAAACCCAGAATTTGTGACAAGGAAGCAATTAAAACTATCATACATTGACTAAAACTTGTCCAAGGTGCAAATTGGAACTTCACCAACTGCCATACTTACGACATAGGTGATAATAAGCACCTTTGGATGAAAACATTTGTATAAACTATCAACCTAATGATTCATCCATCACTGCTACCTTCCTTATTCTAACTCTTTCCCATCCTTGCATCACCAAAAACCTTTGATGTGGTGTTAGTGTGAAGTTAAACCACTAGCCAAAAAACAAAAGGTGGTGGAGGAAGAATTCACAATAAAATCAATATTTTAATAATTTCTAGATTGAGAAGAATTCTGTAGTGTGAGACTTGGTACCTATCTTAGAATTTGTTACTGTAAAGTCTTTGGTATAACTTCTGCATTGTTGTAATTATGTATAATTGGTTTCAAGAGGCAATTTGCCATGTAATGTAACAAACATGTAGATTTATTCTTTACCTTCTCATTATAATTTATGTCTGTTTCCTACACCTATGAAAAAATGTTATGGATATTTAACGATAATTTATTTCAGGGTAGGTGGTGTCATTGCTATTGGATTGCTTATCCTCCTCATTGTTACAAGGGAAAGCAATGGTAATGACAGCAGCTATTTAGAATGTTACTGACCAACGCTAGCATAGTACCTCAGTCCAAGTTTGAGATATCTTTTCCCAACCTGAGACCAAATAATTACAGTTGAACACACTACAATAACAAGCAACATTCATCATTTATCTCTTAATGCAAAGAAGCACACATATCCAAAGTTTCTTGTACATTTCTTTGTGGCTACCCCGGCACGCCTATTGAAACAGAACTAGTGAAGATAAATGTTTTGTTTGTGAGTGGTGCATTTTTTCAAACTTTAATAGGAGACATATATGCTTAAGACGGTATAGAACAATATCTATTAATTACAGAGATGGATATAAGAAAAATAGACCACTATATTTGATGCTGTAGCACATGAAGGAATGTTAATTTCAAAAAGAAATGCTGGGATTATTGTCATTAAACTCTTCTCATAGTAAGCTATTTGTAGGGCATTGTTAAGAGAGTCATTATATATTCTTTTGTTTCTTCCAGCTGCTATTCCTTCAAGTCTTGTTAAAATGAATGAAGCTTGAGACTAGTTTGTGTAACATAGACCCCTTGTTTGTATTGAAAATATGCCTTTATCTTCATCTAAAAATTATAATTATGCAGTGATTTACTCTATAAGTTAATGCTGTTGTATGTCCTTTTTGGTTGGCTTTACGATCTGTAAAAAATGAAACACATTGCATCCACTAAGGAAATATAGGTCAAAGGTTGTAATGTATGTAGATTATTATTGCTTGCCTTTGCATATGAAAGTATAGAGTTGGGAGATATCTTATGAATGGGGCATCTGTTGTGTGTGTCTTCATTTCCAAGGCTGAAGCATTACATCTTAGCCACTTATTGTATTGGAAGAACAAAGTCCTATTGAGGATTGACAGTACAAAACAGTTCAGCTGTTTTATTTTTAATGGAGGATTTTAAATAATAATTTTTCAGTTGAGACATAGCACTTATCCATGTGTTATATTGGCAGGTGGTTTCATAAGTATGATATATGCTTTGTTTCTTCCTGCTCTCTTTTGACAAGAGTAGCAAACTAGTCTCATTGGGGAGGAGTTTGGAAAGTCATTGTGAATAATTCTGGTGCCTTGACATTAATGCAGATTTAATCTCAACCTTCAAGCAAACGAAATGTTGCCCATTCTATTGTTAGCACCATTCTGTGTAAACATGTTGGTTCATCTTTCTTTCTTTCTTCCTTAAAGGTGCCAAATTGCTTCCCAATTAGATGTTTATGTGCAAGAAACACCTATGATTCTCCTTAACTATTGTCATTCAAGGTTTTATGTCTTATTTACTGCTAAATGAGGGGAGTTCTTTACAGTTTAACATGTAAAAGTTTCTCATTACTAACAAAAAATTGTTGGTCTTGTTCATGCTGTAATTTTATGTTGATGATTGCTATTTCGTTGCATAGAGAACATGCCATAGAGGTCTTCCGTACAGAGCTAGAATGGCATGACACTAACTGGGATTGAACCAGGGAATTCTGTGTGTTCAGAGATTGCTCACTGAGTTACCGTAGTAAACACATACACCAACAGAGCAAGAGTAGTAGTCATGGTAGCTTAGTAGTCAAAGCAATTTTCTCGAAAAACAAGTCTTTGATTTAATCCTAGGTTGTGCTCTGTTTCTAAAACATCTGTGTGGTCTGTGCTGAATATGTATCATACGACTTGATAACTGACAAGACAAACGTGGTTGTTCCTTTTCTGCTACATCTTGTGACTAAAATGAAATGAGTGTGGCCAGGAAAATACGGCATTCTCAGTACTGTATTCACTTGAAATGCTAAGTAGGAAAAGTTTGTGTTCTTTTGCATCCCCAAGATGCAGTGAAGAGTGCAAACGTTTGTTACAAATTTGTAGTTTACATGTAGTCATTCTTTGTTCCTTTGCTACCAGATCATGTCATGGTATTTCTTGATGAAATTGGTGCATCATAATTTACGAATATTACACACCAACATCATTTCCAGAAACTAAGTATCATTGTCGTCTTCATTATTATTATTATTATTATTATTATTATTATTATTATTATTATTATTATTATTATTCATTTAGCCTATCTTAGGACCACATGAAACGGTTTTTTCTTCTTGTCTTTCCAAAACTTCTTCATCTTTTCTTGGTGATGTATTCTTTCTTCTGTCTATTTACTGTCTGATTTCTTCTTGGCTTTCTCTGGAAATTTACTGTCAGATATTGCTTTCCTAAATTCTTCTCTATTTACAATTTTTTTAAATGTTGATTTAGTGGGGGCTGTACCTCAATTGAAGCCATGGCTTCTTTGAAAAATGTTGGTTTGTTTAATTATTATTATTATTATTATTATTATTATTATTATTATTATTATTATTATTATTATCATCATCATCATCATCATCATCATCATCATCATCATCTTGGTGGCACATAATTTTTGAGGTGAAAATTCATTCTTGGAATCCCCCATAACCTCCTGTATCTCTTGTTGCCATTGATACATTCCTTCAGGTCTCCCTGTCCACTATATTTATAGTTAAACATTATTCTAAATATTGCACTTTGGGTAAACAAAGAGAATTGTTCAAATATGTCTCAGGCCTTCAGGCTGAGCAGCGGTCGCTTGGTAGGCCAAGGCCCTTCAAGGGCTGTAGTGCCATGGGGTTTGATTTGGTTTGGTTTGGAATATTTATAGGATCCAAGTTTAAGCATGCCTTGTGTAATTTAAAAAAAAACTCTCATTACTATTTTTCTGTGTTTAACTCTTACCTTATTACTTGAAATGATACCCTTTTGTTCTTGACTTTCCCTCCTTTCGTTATCTCCTTACATTATTCCATATTTGTACATTGCCTACTTTCATACATTTTTCTTGAAATTGTGGAGTACCGGAGTACTATCTAAATAATTTTGACGTCATGCAGGCCTAAGTGCTGTAATAATATACCACCTAGATTATTTTTTCCCTCCTTTGGAAGGCATAATTACGGGGTAGAGATGTATGGCAAGGCATCTTTCTATATTATGTGAATATTTTTGAAATAACTGTGCATATTTCTAGAATATGTGGAATTTTTATACTTTATTTTCTTATCCTTCCCTTCCCCCCATTAACTTAATAATATTGCCATGTGGATTTGAATCCTGCCATTAGCCACCCTTAAGATGATTCACCATAAGTTCTTTAAATGCTACAGTGGAACCTTTTTTCAAGACCATGGCCTCAATAAATACAATGAAAGTCATCAAAACAAGCACCACAGTAATACAGATTATTAAAACAAAATTTACTCATGCAGTAAATACTCAAAACTGGTGAACATGATCTCCCAAAACCCTAGAAGTGAAATAAGAACCTTTTCTCTGCCTTTCCTTGACAATAGTTCTCTTTGTAATGCTGAGAAGGTTGATTACTAACCAAGTTGGTCATGCAGTTAGGAATCCGTAGCTGTGAGCTTGCATTCGTGAGATGGTGGGTTCGAATTCCACCATTGACAGACCTGAAGATGGTTTTCTGTGGTTTCCCATTTTCACACAGTGTAGACACTAGAGTCTGTATGTTAATTAGTGCCACGGTCGCTACCTTCCAATCCTAGCCCTTCTCCATTCTGTCTCGCCGAAAACCTTCACTGTGTTAGTGTGACATTAAACCACTAGCAAAAGAGAGATGATTGATTAAAAAAAGAATGATTTAATATTAAGAATAGAAAATTTCATTTGTATAGAAATTAAGAGTAAATCTTTGACTGAATATTACGTTGGTTAGCAAAACACAAAAGAGTCCTCTCTGCGGATCAGTGGTAGAGTGTTGGGCCTCTGAATCCCAAGATTGTGGGTTCAAACCTCCCCAAATTTAGCCGGATTTTTGAAGGGTGCAGAAAAAAACCCATCCCATGTCTTATGATGTTGGCTTGTAAAAGATGTCTTGGTGTCACATTTGGTGTTTAGGTGACAAAGTTAATTAAATCTGAGCCATAGATCACCCATTCTAGTTTCTTTGCTATGTGTTAGATTGAAATGATTGTCAAAATAGACATATAGGCAGCTTAAATGGTGTCAAATAAAAATGTTTTCAGTACAGTAGCTGAGGCTGTACCGTTATTATTTATTTATTCATATATCATTAAATAGTGCATAAGATATGACTTTCTTCAGCTTATCCCAGCTATTTCTGGGGTCACCAGAGACACCCAGGCCTGTTTTGGTTGGAGATTTAAGGCTGGATGCCCTTCCTGTCACAATATGATTTTTGAGATGAAAATCTCAACTCAGGTTCGGCTGAGATTCAAACATTAGTCTGCCTGGTAGCAAGCCAGCAGCTAAGCCACTGAGCTGACGAATTGACATATTTAGATGTTTGGACATGTATCAGTAGTCATTGTGTGTAATTGACTTAAAAAGCAATGTTGTTAAAGAATGCAGCTGTAGTGTACTGCAGAGAGTACTTGATCATACATTTCTTACTTCTTTGTTCTTGTTGTGTTTGTATGTATACGGATCTTAAAAGATAGTGTTTGTTCTGAATAAAATTGAGGTAGTATTAAGAAACGTAAAATTTGTTTTAGACTCTGTGCTGTACTTGTAAATAATGGGGGCAAAAAAGAGAAAGAAACTAAAACATTGATATAGATCTAGTAGCTTACAGTCCTCTGTTGTGAACTTCCCTATGAACGGTAAACCTGGTTATGCTTTAATGGTAGCTAATGTCATTTTTTCACCTGGAATACACTTTTCAAAATTTTATGAAAATAAATGTATTTTAGGTGGATCTTTCTGCTTATGGTTTGTTTATCATTATCATCTTAACCTTTTTCCAGTTTTTTGGGTTGGTCAGTATAGAAAAAGGCCTTCCATCTCAATTTTTCTATCCACAATTTTTCATGCATCACTTTGCACACATCATTTGATGTGTGTTCCTACAGTGTGATTTCATTGAGGAAATATTGTGTCATTTCAAATTATTATTTACTTCCTGGAATGTAACTTGGTGTTTATAGGAACATACTACCATGTTATTGCAGGTAGAAAGTGTAGAATTGGCACTGAAGCTTCTGGATGGTTACGACCTTCGTGGACATAAAATCAGTGTGGAGCGGGCAAAGTTCCAGATGAAAGGAGATTATAATCCTAACCTGAAACCCAAAAAACGCAGGAAGAAGGACAAGGAGAAGATCAAGAAAATGCAAGAGAAGTGAGTGATTAAAGCAAAATAATGCAGAATTCCATAGAAGTAATGTATGTATGTACCAGTATGTGTGTATGGCTTTATTTGAAAGGCTTCAGTCATCTTGATCATCACAAGGACACAGATTTTAAGGAGATATATGTAAATGCATGTTTTAAGGGTTCTAAACATGTCATCATATTTCAGTACATAAGTTTGGAATTAAGGACAGTTTCAAATAAACTCAAACAAATTAGGTTTTGCCATTGATTTGGCATACCTTGCTAGTAGGAAAAGCACGTTACCTTCATCTCTGAATAATGGTACTTTCCTTTTACCTCAGTTTGTTTGAAAGAGAGTGGGTATGGCTTTTCTGCATTCCTTTTATCATGTCATAGGATTAGTCGTGTGAGAAGTCTCTTGAATTAATGTGTTACTTCTTTCTTTAGTAGCATGCATCTTATAAACTCATTTGTACTGACAATAGACATAGTTTGTCTCCAGAAAACCCGGGACAAACTTTGAGTTATCAGTTGTGATACAACTTTCTGCAGTGTATGATACATGCAAATAGGTGAGAGAATAACATTACAGGGGGTTCATGATTTTAAGTGCATATTTGCTTAATTTTTAGTGCATAAATGAATGCCTTTGAAGCATTTTTAGTGCATGAAAATTCAGGCCCTAATCATCCCTCTCTTATATTTATGTACAATGAAGTTATATCTGAGAAACTATATTAGCATGTCAAAAATTAAGTGTCCTGAAGGGAACTTTAAGTTTTTAATTTCACCGATTGCAAATATTATAGAAGTACCTATTCAAGTTCTTTGGACTTTTCAATTGTGAAATTACTGGTGTTTCACCCCAGTGCAGCAGTGGGCTCCTAAGTTGGATTGCCACATTTCTCCAAGATGCAGACAGTCAGTCCACCATTGAGACACCACTACAAGCCAGCTTTGAAGCACATACAGTAACTGAGTATTTGGGCAGATATATACCTCCACTTGCTGAAATGCCTTACTTTGGTTTTCATATCAAAAATCAAGTTCTGAGAAGTGAACCTTAATTAAATTTCACAGATTGTGAATATTAAGAAAGTATTTAAGCTCTTTTGCACCAGCATCTTGAAGAGATATAAAACACTGGTAATTTCATGATTGAAAAAAGCCAAAAGAACTTGAATGCTTTTATTTTGATGTGGATTGCTGACTGGTGTGTAGGCCTGCTTTAACTGGGACTAAAATTGGTGGTGGTGGTGGTGGTGGTGGTGGTGTTTCTTGTTTTAAGAGGAAGTACAATTGGGCAACCATCCTCTGTTAACACTGATAAGAGGGAAAGATGTGGAAGAGATCTGACACTTCATAAAATGAAGGTATCAGCTAAAGAAAGACAAGTGTCTTGTAGGACATGAAAATGAATGACTTCCTAGGCCTTGAATGCTGTAATACTGTCAGGGTCAGAAAAATTCAAGATTTGACCAAGGGTGGTCGGATAGAGTAGATAAAAGTAAGTAGCCTGGCACAAGTAAGTGGAAACAATGCTAGTTCTCAGTCCCTGTGGTTGCCGACCCATGCTCCCAAGTTAAGAGCCCCTGGGGCCGCTTTCAGTCACCTCTTATGATGGGCAGGGAATACATGGATATATTCTACTGCCCCCACCTACAGGTGGTGGCTAAGATTGGGAAGAAAGCAACCATGGACTAGAGTCTAGATACCATCCTGACAATCACCTAGAGCTGTAGTGTGGAAAACAAAGAAAGCCACTTCTAGGATGTTCTAAGAATGAGGTTTTAACCCACTTCTCTGCTCAGTTATTTTACCTTAGGCTAGGTGCCTCAAGGCACCTAATCAGGTAGGTCCCTTAATTAACTGAGAATACTGATTAACTTATCAATATCTAGGGATAGAGTAAGGTTCTAATTCTTTCAACCAACCATGCAGCCAAATTGAAACGTTGAATTACAGGTGATCTCTCTAGGTTAAGAAGAATTGGATATGATCAGTATTTGAATAGGTGACAAACTAAGTGGCTGTATACTGTTTGCTAGGGGATGAAAGGAGGAGTGGATAGGAAGAAGCTACTGGTATCCTACCATAAGTTAACTCCAGTAGAAGAAAGCTTCCTAGGTGGAAAAACACCTATGTGTTCAGCATAACATTCTAAAAAGAACTACTTTTGACACTGAAAGAAATTCTCTTGTTTTGTCATTATCATCAATTTCCCTTTTCCAGCTCCAGCTGGGTTGGGATGTTAATGGCATCTTTCCCTCATCTGTATTCCAATCCTGGTTCCTTCTTATTAGGTATTCTGTTCTTGATAAGTCCAGTCACCTTAGTCTGGTCTATCTCTTGTTCTCCTTCCTTCAATCAGCCTCCATCATCTGCTTCGGTATCCTTCCCTCTTCCATCCTCTTAACATTTCCAAACCATCCTCGGTTTATTTCTCCCCATTCTGTCTGAAAGCTTTTCTACTCCAGTTTCCTTCCTAACATTCTCATGTCTTAGTCTATCCTTTCTTGTCTTTTTTTTAAAATAATACTTCTTAAAAATGTCATTCACTGCCCTAGATTTTATTTTCCTGCTTTTTTTTTTTTTTTTTTTTTTTTTTTGGTCATTTTCCAGGTCTTGCTGTATTTATCAGTATGGAGCACTAGGTACTGTATCTTATACATCACCTCTTTACACTTCCTTGGTACTTATTTCTTCCAAATCTAGTCCTTCAGTGGTAAAATGGTATCCTTTAATTGGTCTCCATATCCACTCCTCTATCCTTGAAGCTTTCCATAATTTCAAGTTTTTCTCCCCAATTTTTAGAGCACCTTTCCTTTCTCTGGCTATCTCTGCAGTCTAGGGGTAGCAAGCCTGCCTCTCAGGGACCAGGTTTGATTCCTGACCAGGTCAGGGAGTTTTATTTGGATCTGAGAACTGGTTCAAAGTCCACTTAGCCTACATGATTACAATTGAAGAGCTATCTGAAGGTGAGAGAGCGGCCCCGGTCTAGAAAGCTAAGAATAATGGCCGAGATAATTTTTCACACTGACTACGCATCACGTCCCCAACATCCCTGCAACTCACACGCCACACATAACACTATCCTCCACCACAATAACACGCAGTTACCTACACATGGCAGATGCCGCCCACCCTCATCGGAGGGTCTGTCTTACAAGGGCTGCACTCAGCTAGAAATAGCCACACAAACTTATATATTATACCTCCTAATATACAGGCCTTCGAGCTGAGTAGCAGTTGCTTGATAGGCCAAGGCCTTGCTTATCTCCATGCTTATTGTGTCCTTCACTCAGTATGCCAAGTTGACCTTGCACTTCATTTTCGTTTGCTCCCACACCACAATGTAATCTGCAAACAGTATTGCCTTCAGCTCCCCGTTGATTCATATAATCATACAGTATATTCATCAAATTATTGTCAATTGAAAATAAATTTATCTTCTTATGAAACATTTCAGGTTACTGCCCTGATCAAGTCCAGTCACCTTAGTCTGGTCTATCTCTTGTTCTCCTTCCTTCAATCTTGGCCTCCATCATCTGCTTCGGTATCCTTCCCTCTTCCATCCTCTTAACATTTCCAAACCATCCTTGGTTTCTTTCTCCCCATTTTGTCTGAAAGAATTTAGAGAGTATTTAGGGGTTGTAGTAAGGATGTAAAGGAGAGAGCATATTTGTCTCTGGTGAGACCCCAACTAGAGTATGGTTCCAGTGTATGGGACCCTTACCAGGATTACTTGATTCAGGAACTGGAAAAAAAAAATCCAAGGAAAAGCAGCTCGATTTGTTCTGGGCGATTTCCGACAAAAGAGTAGCGTTACAAAAATGTTGCAAAGTTTGGGCTGGGAAGACTTGGGAGAAAGGAGACGAGCTGCTCGACTAAGTGGTATGTTACATGTGATAAAATTCACTTTTGGGTCCGTATTGAAAATATTTTTATTAAATAACACTTGTATGTTTTAATATTCATCCACCCATTCAATACACTAATTTCATGTCAACAGTTTTAATAAGGACAATGTCCTAATTTTTTAAAAATTGTATTGAATGGGTCGATGAATATTAAAACATACAAGTGTTATTTAATAAGTGGTATGTTCCGAGCTGTCAGTGGAGAGATGGCATGGGAGAACATCAGTAGACAAATAAGTTTGGATGGTGTCTTTAAAAGTAGGAAAGATCACAATATAAAGATAAAGTTGGAATTCAAGAGGACAAATTGGGAAAAATATTCGTTTATAGGAAGGGGAGTTAGGGATTGGAATAACTTACCAAGGGAGATGTTCAATAAATTTCCAATTTCTTTGCAATCATTTAAGAAAAGGTCAGGAAAACAACAGATAGGGAATCTGCCACCTGGGCGACTGCCCTAAATGCAGATCTGATTGATTGATTGATTGATTGATTGATTGATTGATGATCGATCGATCGATCGATCGATCTAGGACTAGAACTTAAAATACTATAAGTCAACTCTGTGTAGGGTTTTGTGTGATTTCTCATTGGTATTGTTTGTGTGTTAGCACTTATCAGCAAGTCAGTGACCAGTGTAGTTGAAGTCGTCTACTGTGGCATGAACTGGAGATAGGAGATGTCTGATTCTTTTTATTCCTCTTGCACTTGCAATATCCTTGGAACATAAGAATGAACTAGGTACACTACTTCATACAATGTTCATGCTTATTATTGAAATCATTTCTTATATATATATCTTTTTTAAATCTTATCTAGTGCTCTTAGTTTTTAGAATTTCAGCAACTCTGTAACATTGTATGGTCCAAAGCCAGATCTAGAGTGTGCAGGCCCTTAGACTGAGGATGTGATGCTGGTCGCCCCATTCTAAAAGCGTTTTCTGTATGAAATATCCCATTATCATTTGTAATAAAATATGGCTTACAGTTTTTGACCATTAATCATCTTCAGTTTGTAACAAATAAAACATAATGCTTAAAAAATTGAAAGTGATTTGTTTGAAATGTGAGTGCCTAAAACTCTAAGAGATGAAGTGAACTGTTCATGAATATTTTAATCATATGTAATTTGTTTTATCAGTTTAGGTTCCTACAGTATTTGGTTTGTTTGCATACTTATTAGGCTTCCTTATTAGAATTCAGGATCCCTTTAGTCACTCACTGTTTGTGAGCTGATGTCATCTTGGAAATTTTATTAGTAATAATAATAAAGGACTCATGTAGCATCCTCAGGCACCACGCATATAGCCCATAAAAAAGAAAAAAACCCTTGTACTGGTACTCTTTGTCATTGCAGCAACTTGTTTTTTGTAAGCTAGAAGCAGTAATAAATAATGTTTATAATAATGATAGGGTAGTTATAATAATAATACTGTAATTCATTATTAGTACAGCCAGGAAAAGATTATTTATTACATGTGCTGTGGAGTGAAACAATGTGGTTACTTAAGATTGAACATTAAAAATTCGGTATTGACTTCAGATTTTGTACGGTATATCGTAATTTAGACAGACTTTTTTGCATTTCTTATCAAATATCTCGAAGGATACTGATTGGATACAGATATGAAATGAATTTTGTATGATGTAATTTTTTTAAAAGACAGAAATGAACTGAATCCAAACACAAACATGACTAAACTGTAGGTTCTAGGATTTAATGAAACAATAAATAGTTAAAATTCTTAGAAAATCAATTTTTAAAATGTAGAATTATTTTATCTTTATCCATTACATATATCTTAAAGTACAATTATTTTGAAGTGTTATTACAGTAAGAAGGCCTCCGTGGCTCAGACGGCAGCGCGTCGGCCTCTCACCGCTGGATACTGTGGTTCAAATCCTGGTCACTCCATGTGAGATTTGTGCTGGACAAAGCGGAGGCGGGACAGGTTTTTCTCCGGGTACTCCGGTTTTCCCTGTCATCTTTCATTCCATTTCATCATTTCATTGCATCCATCAGTCATTAATAATCACCTTGGGAGTGGCGACCCCATTGTAATACTAGCCTATATATGTTTCATTCATTACATCCCTGACCTGGTCTAAGACTGGAAAACAGGTTGTAGGTTTTCATTTTCATTACAGTAAGAAAAGGAAATGCACCAGATAAAGAATTTGTATATTCAGGATTATTATTTTGTGCATCTCCGTAGTGTAACGGTTAGTATTGTTAGCTGCCATCCTTGGGGGCCCAGGTTCGATTCCCAGTACTGCCAGAAATTTAAGAGTGGCAGGCGGGCTGGTATGTGGTTGAAGTGGTACATGTAGCTCACCTCCATTGGGGGGTGTGCCTGAAAAGAACTGCACAACCTCAGGATGAGGACACGAGTTTAATTTACTCTATACTATTAGTTTTGATATATATATATTACTGGCCCTTAGGCTCCAACCTAGTCAGCCTGCCTCCAGCAGTGAGAGAGAGAGAGAGAAGCATTCAGATAGTAGTAATAATAATAATAATAATAATAATAATAATAATAATAATAATAATAATCTATGGTCTCTGCTACCGTGTTCCAGACCCTTGGATTTGATGCCCTTTAGATCATCTGGAGTAAAACAGGACGTCGAAATTGACATACAGGCAGCCGAAATGGTGTCAAATCAAAATGCCTCCACAAAATAGCTGAGACCATACTAGTACTACTACCACTACCATTACACTCAACTCTCGATTTACTGTTGCGGCTTACTGCGATATCAAAAACACTAAAACTGCACTAGTGTTAGGAGGTACAGTATTACAGAATTGCAAAGGGTCGAGATAATATTGCCAGCATGATGCTCTCATCACCGAAAAACTTGTTTTGAGAAACTTGAGAAGCAAAATAAAGAAAATAATGTTTCTCTGTACAAAAGCAGAAATCCATGCCTAATTATTTTCAGAAACAGTAAAGTTAGGTAGTCTGAATATTTGTCTTTGCCTTATTAGTTTCAACAAAAAGTTATGTTTGTTTTTCCATTTATTAAGTGTGCTAAGTGCTACTTTTACTGCAACGAATTAGGTATGTTCAGTCTTCAGCCCTAAGGCTGGTTGGATCCTCAACACCTCTGCCATCAGCTGTCATAGATGGCCTAGGCATCACTGAAGAGGCGTACTAGGGAAATGAGGAGTGAGGTAGTTTCTCGTTGCTTTCCTCACCAAGCCAGAAGTTGCTATTACATATCATTCTGCCAAGCCCACTGAAATGTATGCACCAACCGACCCTATGAGCAACATTTTCACACCATTCATAGCAGGGACTAGCTGCATAAGGAATGGCATTACTAGCATCGCTTATACCTCAGTCACTTTCATATTGTCAAAGCCAAGGATAAGACAGAGACAGATCAATGAAAGTAACAAAGTTATTCTAGCCCATACCAGAAGACATAGTGCACTGTAAACACTAGGTCCTGCCAGCAAAGGCAAACGTATTAGGTAAGTTAATAAAAGACAATACAGTAGTATAATTTATTATCATTTTAACTGAACTTTCAGTAAGCCTGTTCTATTTTTAACTTTTTGTGGATTAACCGCGATTTTACTTATCCGGGGACCCTTAAGCCTACATTGTCCTGGTTAATCAAGAGTTGAGTGTATAAAATAATAATAATAATAATAATTATTATTATTATTATTATTATTATTATTATTATTATTATTATTATTATTATTATTATTTCAATCATTCATATCATTTTTGCCCTATGGACAGTGTTTTGAGCTCTTAATAACTCATGATGACACAATTTTCACTTCTTTCCCTTCTTTCTCTTCTCTTCCCAAAATCTCTTCATCCTTTGGCTGTGCTCCTGTTACCTTTGTTCTGTCCACAATGTTCCTGTCTTCTTCTTCTTCTCATTTACTATACATTTTGTATTCCTAATTTTGTTTCTGAATTCCTTTCTGTTTCCTATCATTTGCCTTTTGATCCCCATCTGCCTTAAGTCTTCCTCTATTTCATGATACCAATCTATTTTCTTGCTTAAACTGTTCACTACATCAAAGATTATCTTTGTAAGTCTGTTGTTGTCCATTCTCTGTATGTGCCCATAGAAAATTAGTCTTGTTTCCCGATCATGTCTGTGAGTCTGTCAGTGTGCTGATACAGCTCTTCGGTAGGGTTTCATCCATATGCCATCTCTGTGTATTGGTCCAGATATTTTTCTGAGAATTTTACGTTCTATTTTTTCTGTCTCTATGATTCCTGATGCTCCAATTGCGGTCGTTTCTGATGCATACAATGCTTCTGGTAATACGATTGTTTTGTAGTGTCTAAGTTTGGCCTGTCTTGATATGCTTTCCTTATTATAATGTGACCATGTGAGTTTGTATGCTTTCTGGAGTTTTTCCGTTTTTTCTATGTTAGATGCCTTGTTTGATCCTCCTACTTGTATGTATTCCCCTAAATATTTACATTTTTTGACTCTTTTTACGGATCCATATACAGTATGCAGGGTGTGCACATTGTTGTTCTGTCGTTCCATGTATTGGGTCTTCTCGTAAGATATCTGTAGACCTATTTTGGCAAGTGTTCCAGTTCTTCCTTTGCCTCCTGTGTACTATTGCTGAGTATGGCTATGTCATCTGCAAATGCCAGACATTTTATGATGGTTTTTGTTTCACATGTTCTTCCCAGCTGTATTCCTTTAACTTGTTCCTCCCACTGCTTGATAATTTTGTCTAACACCATGTTGAACAAGATTGGTGAGAGCCCGTCTCCTTGTCGGATACCTGTGTGTATCTGGAAGGGTTTCAAAATTTCTCTCATGAACTTGATCTTGGAGGTGGTGTCTGTAAGCATCTGTTGTATAAGTGCTCTGGTTTTTCTGTCAATGCCATATTCTTCCAGTACGTCAAAGAGCGCCTGTCTGTCTATGGAGTCGTATGCTTTTTTAAAGTCCACAAAGGTAACTACTGTGTTTCTTGTTTGTCTGACTTTCAAAAGTGTTCTCAAGTTCCAGATCTGTTCAATTCATGATCTCCCTTTTCTGAAGCCTGCCTGGTATTCCCCTATTTGCGGATCTGCATATGATTCTAGCCTGTTTAATAGCACCTTAGAGAAAATTTGTACGCAACTGGTACTAGCGAAATACCTATGCAATTATTTGGATTATTATTATCATCATCATCATCATCATCATCATCATTGTCATCATCATCATCTGTCTGCTGTCATTTCTTGATGGATGCAATACTTTTCCATCCATCTCTTGGCACAGGGCAGAGCAAAGTGTAGCTTCCACTGAAGTCCCAGTCTCATCCATGGCTGTGACAATATGGAAGCTGCTGGAGTATTAGTTGTACTGAGTAATGATATTCGGAGCACATCCAGGGTTGTGAAAGGTGTTGTTCATAGGGTTAGTCATGCTACAATACCACCATCTGGCCCAGTGAGGAAAGCAATGGCAAACTGCCTCACTCCTCGTCTTTCCGTACGCTTCATTTTGGTGGTGCTATTTGAGTATCCAACCAGCCTCTGGGCTGATGACCTAACAAACAAAACAGGATTATATCTATTATGTGTTCCTTCTCATGCTCCTATCTTTGAATATATGACTTAATTTGACACTTCTTTATTACTTCCCATTAGGTACTTATTATAGATCTAATATATTACAAAAATAACTACAAAGTTATATTTCTTATAATGATTTTTTATAGCTAGGAGTACAGAATGCCATTCAGTTATCACTTTCTGCTAATGGTCTGAAGTGAAGGAATATGAAGAAAATAGGAGAGAGAATGTGTGTGTGTAGTGCACCCATTCCCTCTGCTAACTGGTAAAGCCAAGAATGTAACATCTGGCTTTTGATAGGAGAGTGAGCTCATAAAGGAGATCTGTTGAGTGAGTGCACTTCCTTATTCATTATCCAGCAAGCCACAGATACTAAGAATTCAATTTGTTTCCCTGATTACTAGAAGTGATGAAATAGCATTGGCAGGAAGATAATTCAGCGGTTATATTGGCTTCAGATTTAGTTTGCTTCATGCAAGGGGCTTGGGTCATATTTGTCAATAGCCGTATGTACTTAGAAAGAGAGAATGTAATGTTTGTGCAGTCTATATAGGGTTGCCATAATTCTCTTCCACAAAACTGGGACAGAAGTACACATGACAAAAATCAGCAGATTATTGACAAAATAGCTTTATTTAAAGCACATCTAATAATTAAGACAATGGTAAAAAAAAAAAAAAAAAAAAAAAAAACTCTCTGACACTAAAAACATCAGTTAGTATGCTGTGGTACTTATATTTACAACAGTTATGGTTTCAGTCATATTTTTCAGTAAACTGATCTTTGTCAGAGTACTTTAATTTTTTTCACAATACATAAGTTTACAAGATACATGTGGCATGTTTTACTGAAGGCCAAGAATGGCCATCATGGATGACAGAGATAAGTTATTCTATAGAAATACAATTATGAGCTTTACTCACACATTGGAATCTACACACCAACATGTTCATCAAGTAAAGATGAAAGAGAATGGGAAGTGGTATTCTGAGCAGGTCCAGCTATGGTATTTCTGCCACCTGTTGTGCAACAGGAGAGTTATTACTCTGAGATGGGCTCACAAGTGACTGCTTGATGGTGGTAGTTTGAATATATGTCAGTAATATCAAAATACACACCTAATGGGTAAATGTAAAAAGTCTGGGACTTATACAGAAATTTTACTGAACTGGCCAGGACAATTTTTCTGCCCCTGAATCCAGTTTTCTGGGATGTATGGCAGGCCTAGATCTGCATGACTGTAGTGTCAGTATTAATATGTCCATGCTACCTGAGATTAAATGCACTCTAGTTCAGTCCCTCACACCTGACTTAAAATTGTGAGCGAGCTGGAAATTTAAGTTCAGCTAACTAGGAAAGAAACTGCTATATTAAACACTAGACTTTTGCAGTGGATTCATAATTCCACTCTCAGGCTTTCGTGGCTGGTGTCAACTGACAGAAGTAATAAACAATAATAAGTGAATAAATAACCTGTATTATCAATGTAACAAAACAACAGGCTGATTGTCTGATTTTTTCCATAGGTTTATGCCTCAAAGATGTTGGTGCATAAGTGATATCTGTTTCATTCCATGATGAAACAAACTTGTGCCAGGGAGTTCTGTAATTTCTTTTGTGACAAATATTGTGACCCATGCACATGAAAAGGCTGTGTGAGATGTATTTTCTATTGTAAACAAATTATGAGTTATATGTCAAGAACTTCTAATACTGTACACATTGCTCAATTTAATCCCAAAACATTCACATTGGAGGGACATAATAATGTCCCAATTCTAATAAAAGATAAAATAACACATTAGATGAATTTTGATTTTTTCTCTTTTTCAGTTCTCTTAAGAATTTTGATCAGTTTTGTTTTCATTGATTATAATTTTGTGTGGCTATTTCTAGCTGAGTGCAGCCCTTGTAAGGCAGACCCTCCGATGAGGGTGGGCGGCATCTGCCATGTGTAGGTAACTGTGTGTTATTGTGGTGGAGGACAGTGTTATGTGTGGTGTGTGAGTTTCAGGGATGTTGAGGACAGCACAAACACTCAGCCCCCAAGCCATTGGAATTAACCAATTAAGGTTAAAATCCCCGACCCGGCCGGGAATCGAACCCAGGACCCTCTGGACCGAAGGCCAGTACACTGACCATTCAGCCAACGAGTCGGACTTTCATTGATTAAATGTTTCATTTTCAGACTGTTTGACTGGCGACCAGACAAGCTCCGAGGTGAAAGATCAAAGCATGAACGTGTAGTGATAATAAAGAATTTATTTGATCCCAAGATCTTTGATAATGATGTGGCCCTGATTCTCGAATACCAGCAAGACCTGCGTGAAGAATGCTCCAAATGCGGAGATGTGCGCAAAGTTGTTATCTATGATGTGAGTATTTACTGGTCTCCTCAGTCAGTTTTATTGATTTGAATTATGCTTTAACTTGTGTCGTTTGTAAATTGAGAGATTTAAAATTCACAATTATTAAAATATGGTTTAAAAAGGTTTAATTTGTTTTAATTTGTTTTATATAATTTGAATATGTAACACAAAATTTTGAGAAAAGTGCAGTACTAACCCATAAGTATTATGCAACAACACAAAGGTCTCCATCTCAGGAATATTAGTAAAATATTAATTTTTTCAAGAAGTCCTTTATTTACCTAAAATAGTTACCTACTCGAAAAATATTATTGCATTTTTATTCTCTGGTAGATGGCACTGAATGTTCTTTTCCACCGATCATTCAATTAATACCAGTTTCAGGTGGGTGTTGTACTTGTATTCCCTGGAAGAAGAACCGAAAGCATCAAATATCTTCATAAAGATAAGGTGGCTATAAGTTCTTTAGTGAAAAAACATGTGAATGAACAAGTGGTTGTTAATTAGGATGAAAATAATTTTGTTTGTGATTACGTGATTGCATACAACTAACCTCACTTGCTTACTTCTTGGTGCACACCTAACAGAAACCTATTAATTGCTCCTGTTTGTTGTTTTTAGCAGTCAGAAGCACACACATGATTTTGGTACATTTGAAATACAGTAACAAAAGAACATCATCATCATTATCATCATCATCATCATCATCATCATCATCATCATCATTTCCCAACTCCAGTTTCCTGGATGTGATGTACAAGCGCTCGCCATCTCCTTCTGTCTTCATACATCTTCTGATCCAGTACATCCTCCGATTTGTATCCTCTCTCCTCCACATCTGATCTTACAGTCTCTATCCAACGTTTTCTTGGTCTTCCCTGTGGTCTTCTTCCTACGAGATTAAGGTTGAAATATTTTCTGGCAGGTCTTTCCCTATTCATTCTCATTATGTGCCCATACCACTGAAGTCTGCATTTCTTTATGACACTGATAATAGGAACCTCAATACCAGCTACTTTCCTATTCACTTCATTTATGATCTTGTCCTTTCTGGTTGTTTGGTTCATGGTTCTAATGAATCTAATTTCAGTTGCTTGGATTCTACTGAAGTCTTTGTTTAGTAGGGTACATGTCTCTAAACCGTGCATGGGATTGGTACGAAGTAAGTGTGGTACATGATTGTTTTTGCTTTCTGTGGTATTTTGCAGTCCCGGAGAGGATTACTGACTTGACTGTAGAAGTTCAATGCTTTCTGTGTCCTACTGAGTATTTCCTGCCTAACAGTGTTGTCTTTCGAGATTGTGCTTCCGAGGTACTTGAAGTGGGAAGCTGATTCGATTTTTGCTCCTACCAGAAATATATTTGAGCTTGTTCCTTCCCTGTTGATGGTCATTTCCACTGTTTTTGTTTTGCTCATCTTTAGTCCAAAATTTTTGAATGTGTTGTTCCATTCATTAAGTTTCTTCTGAACTTCAGCTTCTGTCTCTCCCCATAAAAGCACATCATCAGTAAATACCAGGGCGTTTGGTTCACTGTCCATTTTCTTGATAGATTTGATGACCTTGTCCATTACTATTATGAACAGGAGTGGTGACAGAGCACTTCCTTGTTGGACACCTCTCTTTGTTTCAAACCATTTTGATCATCCGTTGCCTATCTGGGCACAGCTTTAGCACTTCTGGTATAGCATCTTGACTTTGTCAATTAAGTACTTTGGCACCTTTAGGTCTTCCAGACATTCCCATATCTTGTTTCGAGGAACACTATCATATGCTTTTTCAATGTCCACAAAAGCAATCACAAGATTTCTTCTGTATTCCCATTACTTTTGTGTCAGCATCTTTACTGCAAAGATAAGATCCACAGTACTTCGACCTTTCTTGAACCCGTGTTGTTCTTCCTCAAGCAAAGGTTCCACTGTCTTCCTAAGTCTTCTTTCTATGGTCTTTTCCAGCAGTTTCAGTGAGTGTGACAACAGCGTGATGCCTCTGTAATTTGCACATTTCCGTCGGTTGCCCTTTTTGAACAGTGGGATGATGACTCCTTTACTACAAAAGAACATATTATTGGTAATTGGGTATTCTTTGTTTCTGTTCCTTTCCGTGGTTTCCCATTTTCACACCAGACAAATGCTGGGGCTGTACCTTAATTAAGGCTACAGTCGCTTCCTTCCCACTCCTAGCCCTTTCTTATCCCATCGTTGCCATCTGTCTCGGTGCGACGTAAAGCAAATTGCAAGTTTCTGTCCTATTCAATCTTTTTTATTTTTATTTAATGGTTCCTTGACTGCATATTCGCTACCTAACAGAAACCTAATTATTGTCCTGTTCATTATTTTTAGTGCTGGAGAGCATATCTATGATTTTAGACTTTCTTTTTTTCAAATATGTTCTATCCCTCAAATTAGACATCAAGTTAATAATTTCCACAATAGTGAAAGAAGTCCATTGGCTCAGAACACTATGTATGATGGAACTTCTATTGGACTATTCAGTGTAGAGTTATTAAATGAAATCATTATGCGCTGCCAAGCATGTCATTCCACCGGGGAAATGGTGAAAGGACTTTTTAATATATATTGCCACAGTTCTTTGGTTTATTTTCCACATTCTCATGTTGACTACATACTTTAACATATATGCTACATGAAAATGATTTCGTGAACCATATAAGACAGTATAATAGTATTAACTGTGCTAACTGTAGCCACATTTCAAGGTTAGGTCCTTACTGTTTTAAGATTCAGGGGCTTTCAGATTTATTGCCTTCTGAAAATTGCTGATCATTATATGATCTGCTTTATTTAATAGATTCAAGTCTTGCAAACAGAATTTGTAGTGAAAATTCTGTAAATTCCTCTCAACCCAGAGGCAATTGAAAGACCCTCCACCATTTTGCTAAATAACTCATATGCTACATCATATCATAATGCTGGCAAAGCAGTGAAACAAGACATAAGTAATCAGGCACATTCTGTCAATTTAAGATTTGTGGATAGCATATCCCTGGATCGGTAAAGATATAACAGGCCAACTGTAAATGAGATCACTGGGGTGTTCTTTTCGTAAAATGGTGAACCACAAGGTTATCGGTACATTACAGCATATGGTAGACAAGGAGACCCGAAGCTGCTTTCTACTTACAGCCCACAGTGTGACCTTTGATATATCCACTAACATTTCCATCTGGGGAACCTAGCTTGGACAAGGAACTTCCATCTAAGGGCAGTAGGCATCAAGCATGTAGGAAAAAATAACTATGTGTCAATTCATCTGCTTTGGGTTTGCAATCAGAGAAAATTTCTCCCATTTATATCAGGCTAAGCAACTATTCCATCAATATTTAGTTGATCATTATACACAAGTTGGGGCTCAAAGACTAGATTACTTAAGAAAGAATCAAAAATCCTTAAAGTTGGAACAGTGACAAGGGCTACAAGATTTTGTAGTTAATCAAGCTCAAGAAAATAACCTTTAATTTTTCCATTAACCTTTCAGGAGAGTCTGAAAAATGTCCAGCAGAGCTGCCAGGATGCTACACTAATAGTTAGAAAGTGTGGAAAACCGATGTTTTCCTCACCTTCACTTGCAATTTGTTTTTTCTTCTAGTTGCTTTACGTCGCATCGACACAGATAGGTCTCATGGCGACAATGGGACAGGAAAGGGCTAGGAGTGGGAAGGAAGTGGCTGTGGCCTTAATTAAGGTACAGTCCCAGCATTTGCCTGGTGTGAAAATGGGAAACCACGGAAAACCATCTTCAGGGCTGCCGACAGTGGGGTTCGAACCCACTATCTCCCGTGTACTGGATATTGGCCGCACTTGAGCGACTGCAGCTATTGAGCTCGGTACTTGCAATTCTAACTGGCCTGATATTAGATCTGCTTTGCAGTATGGTAGAACACCTGCTAATAGACGTGGCATCTCACATGTTTTCTCACTAAAACTGAAAGAGCTTAAAAATTATATAGTGAGGGACATGTCCTCAGCAAAGTCATTTCATATGTTTATGTTATAGAGTTTCAAAAAAAGAGGGCTAACACACTGTCGCATGTTATTGATACTCAAAGACTCTTGCCAATTTCATGAATTTGATATCAATAACTTTGTGCGTGCTGAATTACCTAAGAGAGAACAATTTCCTATGCTGTATGATAATGTTATATCCTACATGGTTCATGGTCGATGTGGCATGCATAATTCCACTGCATCATGCATAAAAGGTATGTAACAAAGGATATTAAAATAAGTTCCAGGATGAAACTGATCAGAATTGTGATTGCTATACCATTTATAGGAGGAGAAATACTACAAAAGGTAGCAGAAACAGTGTGGACATTGACAATAGGGACATTATGCCTTATAACAGGTATTTCATTTTGAAGTATAACACTCATATAAATGTAGAAATATGTTCCAGTGTGAAAAGCATTAAATATCTCTTGAATTATGTTTATAAGGGATATGATGCTGCAAGTGTAGCATTTTTAAAAATTAAAGACATTGTTCAAAAACTTGGTGGCAATTATTCGAGAAGGAAATGCACCTCATCAGCATATATATTGCAACCAAAGGTTAAACCTACAGGCCATTGATTCAACTCAAAATAAGCATACAATCCTTACAGTTTGGTTCAAATGCAATGGAACAGACCACGGCGCACACTCTTTTCCTTATCCTGAAATACCAAATCATTGTATCTTTACCAGCATATGAAGGAAAAGGAAGCAAGGTGGAAATCAAGTTATCGGCAGAATGTACACTGTTTCTCCTAATGATCCAGAATGTTATTTTATTTGCCTTTCATTACTGCTTGTTGGAGAGGCTGCTGCATTTGAAAACGTATGTTCGGAGAATGGTTCCATTTATCCAGGCTTCCAAGATGCTGCTGTAGCCAGGGTTTGTCACTGATGACAGAGTGTGGTACAACTGTTCGATGATTCCTACATTGGCAATAAATTGTATTGATCGCCTTCTGAAGTACGTTATGAGGTGTGAAAAGGAAATTGTCATATTTGGGGAAAATTCTTGCCAACTTCTTCCTGTGGTACCCAAAGAAGGAAGACCTCACACTATTGAGGCATGTGTACAGAATGCTGAAATATGGGTAAAAATTAAAGTATTGCACTTGAAAACAAACATGCATGCAATGATGACTGTAACAACATAAATGAAGATGTTTTCCACCTTAATCCGCAGAAGTCTGAAGGAATACAACGTTGTCAATACTCCGTTGTCAGATGATGATGACACGAATTTCGTTAGCAGCATGGATACCTTCACTCTATTATGACATCTGGAATGCCTCCACATGTAGTAAAATTGAAATTTGGGGCAGTTGCAATGCTTATAAGAAATATGCACATGGCTTTTGGTTTAGTAAATGGAGTGTGTATGATAAATGTATGATAATATTGTAAAATTAAGTCATTACAGGCACTTCCAATTTATGTACCTCGGGTTGATTTGGTGTCTACTGACAGTATTCAACGTTTCAAATATGAAAGGAGACAGTTCTCATTATGTCTTGCATTTGCAGTGACAGTTAACAATGCACAGGATCAAAGTTTCGACAGAAACTGCTTATCTGCTTATCTCACTGCATTTTCAGCCAAGTTATATATGGCATTCAGCAGAGTTAAAGCTGCAAACAATGTGAAAACTAAAGTTATAACTACACCGTATCAAGGTCAGTTCCCTAAAACCCAACGGTAGGCCTATTTGCCAAAATACACAGTTTACAATGAAATACTAAATAGTCAATGAACGGGATAGTCAGATGCAATTATTTAGCCTTCTTTATTAAAGTGATTAAAACATGACTGTTAAAGCATGCACAAGATGATCATGACTGGGCAATTGCCAAAGATCAAAACTTCCATGTGTATAGTAAAAACGGAAGTGTAAGTTTGAAGGCAAATAGTTGGCCTTCTCTACTTCAGTATTCTCACTTAATTTTCTCACATTTCCTTTATCATCAGTTTCATTCTGAGTCTTTGTTTGCAGCTATTGCTCTGACAGGCCATACTAATATATAAATACAGTAATTTCAACAGTTCTACACTACGTATTAGACTATATTGTCCTCATTATCCTCTCCCGATCTTTTATGTTTAAGGAGCACATTAATCCCATCTCCCTATTCCAGAATACTGTTGCTGTAATTGCCTTGTTGTGAGTTGTTAAAATATTGTACTGTCTTTCTCACTGCAAATATTTTCTTTATTTGAGCAGAGGAATTAATGCTTCAGAGTCTCCATCTGTCTACAATCTCATCTCTCCCCATCAACATAACCCTGCTTAACCATATTTCTGTCCAGTTCCATGGCTAACTGGTCAGTAAGATGGCCTTTGATCCAAGGGATCCCAGGTTTGATTCCCAGCTGGGTTGGGGATTTTACCCTTCATTGGTTATTTCCTATCGCTTGAAGACTGGTTGTTTATGCTGTCTTCAGCATTATATATCATCCTAGGTAGGGCTTCATCCTCATAAATAAGGTCACTCGTGAGCATCAACTCAAAAGACCTGTACCAAGGCCTTTCCGAAAGCCACATGCCGTTATTATTACCGTATTGCATGTAGGGGTGGAACCTTTTGTTCTTAGACATTTCACCACTTGGAAATACCAGTCAGATCATATATGGTCTAAAAGCAAGAACATCTCCAAAAGTCTAATCAGAGAATAGCAAAGTTTTCTTAAAACTACTCGTGTTAGTAATGCATTTCTTAAGAGTTACAATTGCTCTGCTAAGAAAGCTAGTAGGAGAAAAATAGGAATTATCTGGGTACTTCACAGAATGGTTCCAGTAGATAGTGTTAGTCTTGAGAAAAGCCTGAATTTTGACCCGATAAGAGAACATTTTTTCATATGTAAGTTTACAGCCACAGGTCTCTTGTATTTAAACAGCTAACCAGCCTCAGTGCAGACTTTGCCCAACTTTCTACATTGGCTTAACTCGCAATACACTGCAGTACCTGCAAAACCCCCAACATAGATCTTCCTGTCCGCATTCACACCAGGCACTATCAAACCACGTTCGATTACTGTTTCACTGCTAAAGTCCTCAAACATTTACCCCCTACTTCCTGCCTACTTCCTGCCCTCCTGCCTGTAGGGATTCCAAAGTGGTGCTCAGGTCCAGGAAAGCACCCGGCCTTAACATTAGATAAGCGCTCCTTTTTTCCTTGTCTTGTTTGTTTGCTCCCCGCCCGAAAATTTTGGACCCATATTTTTCTTTCATATGTACTCTATCCTTGCGGTCTTACATGGTAAGTTGCTGCTCTCTATCTGTTTCCTAGATGTATATGTTCGGTAAGAGTTAAATTTGGATTAGATGTGAAATTAATCTTTGCTGAATGAACTGGTTGTAATATCTTTCACTTCACTGCTCATTTCATTTGGTGGTAGAAAATCACCTCTTTATGGAGCTTGCTAGATAAGTTTTGAGATATGAGGACTTGTTGTGTGTTAGGAATTTATCCATTCTTGCATTTTTTTTTTGTCATGGTGAGAGGCATTAGACTGTTAAGGTCTGAAGTTAGCTAACATTATGAAGATTGAAGGTGAGCATTTTTGAGATAATTGTATATAATTTTGATGATGATGATGATGCTTGTTGTTTAAATGGGCCTAACTTCTAAGGTCATCAGCCCCTATATAATCTTAAACATGACTAATGAAGTACCGGTGCACTCGATTGAGCATCTGCCTCAGGCTTTTGAAGACCTTCCTTGTTTGTGTGCAACAACATTTAATTTGTGAAGCATTTTTAAGAAGAAATAACATTCTCTTAAAGATGAAGGGGTAATTGGCAGGCCAGCAACAGTAGTGACCGAAGAAGACATCTACTACAAAAATTCAAGAAAGGTGAATCAACTCATGTCTGACATTGTCACAGGATAAAACTTGAGTCTGTGAGTTTGTTTTTCTTTGTTTTTAATGATCATCTGGCAATCATTGATCCAAAAAATCCAAATATAGTTATTGCAAAATAGTATATTGATTTCTGCACTCCCACAGTGTTCGAGAAAATTTACGAAAGGTAGCCAAGGGTCATTTTGTTGCACCAGAACAAAAAACGCTCATGCTCACGCTGCCAACATAACACTGAACACTGGCATTTTTAAACAGCATAACTATTAACACACCCACCTAACAATACATTACAAACATTACAAACCTGGCATATCATGACCTCTTCCTTTTCTTGACTGTGAGAAACTGCCTCTGAGGTCAGCTCTAAGGAAGCAGTTTCTATGAGGAAGAAGAATTATCTGAGTGCTAGGAAGTGACTATTATGGGTGCTTCAAGAAATGGTTCCAGTTAGAAGCCTGAATTTTGACGCTATAGGAGAACCTTTTTCTTATGTGCCAGTAAATTTACTAATACATGTTTCTTGCATTTAAACAGTCACTATAGGTGAAAAATGTCATAATGGTCCATATTGAACTGGAATTACAGTAAAAATAGGTATATTTTGGTTTCACCCTTTTTTTTTTTTTTTTTTTTTTTTTTTTTCGTGTGGCTATTTCTAGCCGAGTGCAGCCCTTGTAAGGCAGACTCTCCGATGAGGGTGGGCAGCATCTGCCATTTGTAGGACACTGCGTGTTATTGTGGTGGAGGATAATGTTATGTGTGGTGTGTGATTTGCAGGGATGTTAGGGACAGCACGAACACCCAGCCCCCGGGCCATTGGAATTAACCAATGAAGGTTAAAATCCCCAACCCGGCCAGGAATCAAACCCGGGACCCTCTGAACCAAAGGCCAGCACGCTGACCATTGTTTTTGTCTGTGACACTGTTGAATACCACTATCGTCATAAAACAGAATTTTATTCATCACATAGATGATTAACTTCTCTCTCATAACAAGACATAAGCCTTAATATACACTGACTGACAGAGCAAATGCAGCACCAAGAAGGAGTGGTTCGAAAGGGATGAAAGTTGGGGAAAAAACAGAGACGGCACGGATGAATAATTGATGTTTATTTCAAACCGATATGCAGGTTACACAATGCGCACGGCATCGACTCAGTAGGATGTAGGACCACCGCGAGCGGCGATGCACGCAGAAACACGTCGAGGTACAGAGTCAATAAGAGTGCGGATGGTGTCCTGAGGGATGGTTCTCCATTCTCTGTCAACCATTTGCCACAGTTGGTCGTCCGTATGAGGCTGGGGCAGAGTTTGCAAACGGCGTCCAATGAGATCCCACACGTGTTCGATTGGTGAGAGATCCAGAGAGTACGCTGGCCACGGAAGCATCTGTACACCTCGTAGAGCCTGTTGGGAGATGCGAGCAGTGTGTGGGCGGGCATTATCCTGCTGAAACAGAGCATTGGGCAGCCCCTGAAGGTACGGGAGTGCCACTGGCCGCAGCACATGCTGCACGTAGCGGTGGGTATTTAACGTGCCTTGAATACGCACTAGAGGTGACGTGGAATCATACGCAATAGCGCCCCAAACCATGATGCCGCGTTGTCTAGCGGTAGGGCGCTCCACAGTTACTGCCGGATTTGACCTTTCTCCACGCCGACGCCACACTCGTCTGTGGTGATTATCACTGACAGAACAGAAGCATGACTCATCGGAGAACACGACGTTCCACCATTCCCTCATCCAAGTCGCTCTAGCCCGGCACCATGCCAGGCGTGCACGTCTATGCTGTGGAGTCAATGGTAGTCTTCTGAGCGGACGCCGGGAGTGCAGGCCTCCTTCAACCAATCGACGGGAAATTGTTCTGGTCGATATTGGAACAGCCAGGGTGTCTTGCACATGCTGAAGAATGGTGGTTGACGTGGCGTGCGGGGCTGCCACCGCTTGGCGGTGGATGCGCCAATCCTCGCATGCTGACGTCACTCGGGCTGCGCCTGGACCCCTAGCACGTGCCACATGTCCCTGCGCCAACCATCTTCGCCACAGGCGCTGCACCGTGGACACATCCCTATGGGTATCGGCTGTGATTTGACGAAGCGACCAACCTGCCCTTCTCAGCCCGATCACCATACCCCTCGTAAAGTCGTCTGTCTGCTGGAAATGCCTCCGTTGACGGCGGCCTGGCATTCTTAGCTATACACGTGTCCTGTGGCACACGACAACACGTTCTACAATGACTGTCGGCTGAGAAATCACGGTACGAAGTGGGCCATTCGCCAACGCCGTGTCCCATTTATCGTTCGCTACGTGCGCAGCACAGCGGCGCATTTCACATCATGAGCATACCTCAGTGACGTCAGTCTACCCTGCAATTGGCATAAAGTTCTGACCACTCTTTCTTGGTGTTGCATTTGCTTTGTCAGTCAGTGTATTTAAAGGATTAGATTCCTCAAGCTAATTTACCATAAACATGTGCATAGGACTTATCATCGTTGCTCTACACATCAAGATCAAAAAGACTTTTAACACAATGGTCTAATACACCTCACTCATATCTCAAGTTTTTGTGCCAAATTTTTATCACACTTATTTTAACTTAACATTAGCTATTTTACATTACTTTTTCATTTACTTTTTGTATCACTGGCTGATGACACAGACATGTTGTTGAAACTAATATCATCTATTTGTGAATGACTTGTGATGTAATTTGCATCAAAAACTATTTTGTATTGAAAAAGGTGGAACCAAAATATACCTATTTTTACTGTGATTTAAACAGTCTTCAAATACGAATTGGAGTTTGATCCTTTAACCTTCCATCTAGGAGGTAGGTGTCTTGCCAAGTATGCAACCCAGGTAGTTGGATGTTGAGAAGTTTTCCATTTAACTATTGTGTGCTTTCATATAAATGGACTCATGTACACTATCTTGGCATTATTTATAGAGATGAGCATTGAGAATCTTTGTATTAAAGCTGGTGGAATATAGCTTGTGCAGATAATTATTTTAAACTATAACTGTCTGTTACTTTTGACCAGTGATGTCGCACGCTTAAATTCTTTGGGTGGGCACACAGAGCAGACAGTAGATTTATAAAACTATGTATAAGTTGCCCCTCAGTCGGTTAACATGTTAACGGCAGCCCACTGAGTCCCCCCATCCACTTCAAGGAGTATATACTCCTATCCTACTGAGAGGTTGCCAACATAGTTGTAGGAATTGTAATTACTCTAATTAATTAATTAATTAATTAATATTTTCAACTAAACAAGCTGGAAGTACAAATCTATTTTGTTAGCAAGCAGCTAGCTAAAGGCCTCTTTCGTTCATTAAGCAATGATTATACTACATCTGCAACTGACAGTTAACCACTTGAAGAAGCCCTTATCATGTGCCTTACCCACTGCCACGTGTTAAGCGATACATGCTGCCATCTTTGGGATTTTTTAAAGAACTTCAGGAGAAGGCATTGGAAGCGGGCCAGCAGACCGTGATCACACAGGAAATTGTGCTCATATTTGCAATACCCACAGCATTGCCCCTTCAAGTTCTAGCTATGCAATATGCTCAACTTTGTAGTTCAAAAGGGGGTTGTAATCAGGTAGCGTGGCGCGTGATTCAAATGGAAATGGAATGTGAATGAATCGGCACTTAAAAATTCGTAAATACGTTTTGAATGTACAAAATGTTTGTTGCTAAAATGCAATATTATGCATATTGTAAATGTCTGGGATTACCAGGGTGTTCACGTGCTTGTGTGATCCTTAACATGAGACTCCCCTGCTTTTGATGAATATAGAAGATATTTTCTGATCTTGTATACTGTAGTCGATTTGTGTTAGTAGGTCCCAGCTTTTCACTGGAAACTGTGCCCAGCATTTTCAGATGGTCTCTCTCCAGAGGTCAGTAGTTGACTGAAGCTGTGACAGTGATCTTCCAATAAATATATACACTAGCGTCAGAAAGTTCAGACTCGCCCATGAATTTTCACTTACCATGAAAGATAGGGGCTATTTGTTGAAAATCAACATGGAAATACCTATGTTTTTAGAACTAACCATATTACACATTTCACTAGATTTCCCTTTACACTGATCATTCACAGGGAGCTAGAAACACAATCACAATATCTTAAGCAATCACACTACCTGTTCATCGATGTATTCACTCTTTGATTTGATTACTCCTTTACAGATGCGTGGCATTCTAGCTGTTAATTTTTGCAAAAATCTCAGTATTTATACATCTCCAGATTTATAACAGACATGTCCACAATCATCCACACTGCCTGGTGCCTTTTCTTTCACTTTCCTCTCAAGTTCTTCCCACAAAAGTTCAATAGGTGACAGATCGGGTGATTAAGGAGGCCAGACCATTAATTCCAATTTTCCTTCAGCTTGTTTCCTTTCCAGATACTACTTGCATAAATGAGAGGTGTGTTTAGGATCATTGTCCTGCTGTAGAACAAACCCTTCACCAATCTTTCATTCCAGATGGCACGGCATTGCGTGAAAGGATACGGTTTCTTTTCCATTATTCCCTCTACTTTCACCAAATGACCAACCTGATTATTTCCAAAACGTTCCCACACATCACATTTCCTCCTCCATGCTTCACAGACGGAATTATGCAGGATTCCATAACCCTTTCGCCAGGGCGGCGACGAACATATTGGTGGCGATTGGAGCCATATTTTTAAAATTTAGATTCATCCGTCCAAAGCACCCTTTTCCACTGTTCATCGGTCCAGTTAGCATGCATTTTGGCCCATTGTAGCCTTTCTGCTTGTGTACAGTTTTCAACAATGGTTTACGTGCTGCTACGCGACCAAACAATCCCGCCTCAAGGAGCCTATTTTTCACTGTTGTCACAGACACAGGTTGTTGAGCAAATATCTACCGCTGTACGCATTCTGTCATGCTTGCTGAGGATTAAAACATGGTTAACTTCAATTTTAGAAGTCTTCCTTGGACCTCCACTGCGTGGTCGATCCTCATGACTATCCGTTTCCTCTCTGCGTTTCACTGCTCTGCGAACGCTGCATTCTGAAATTTTCAATTTTTTGCAATTTTTTGGTTCGACCACCCAATTTCTTTTTAAGCACAAGATTTAGCTCTGTTTTCTTAGGTTATATTAGCCTTCTTCCCTGTATTCGATTGTTTGATGTGTGTTGTTACCGTAGTTATGCCCAGATAACAACAATGTAGAAAATAAACAATCTGGTACAGAGATGAACATACAACTACTCAGGATGACTTCTGTAGGCTAGCTGTCGACTTCCAAGACAGCAAGGAAACAAGAAGGACAAGTAATCACGTAAGAGAAGCATGTTTATTACCTGGGAAAGGGCCGGAAGTTATCCAGGTAGAAGCAGGCAGTAAGAGCTGGGGACCATAAATCTCTCAACTTCTTTGAAAAGATAAAGTATAATCTCGCAATATGCACTGAAATAGCTTGATGAAAGTTCTGAAAGCATCCATACATAAGTAACAGAACTAAAGTACCACTTATCATCACACAGGAAACAATTATTTAACAAAATTATTAATTTTCATAGGTGAGTCTAAACTTTCTGACGCTTGTGTATATACAGTATAACTGGCTCTGGCACACTGTTCTCTGTACAGTGTAGACTTTTCTTTTGCTGAGCTGATGGGGTCGGTGCCAGTTGGTTGACTGGTGGTGGTTGACGCCTGCTGGCTAGTTGTACCCTCCTGGCTCAGCAAGAAAGTCTACACTGCATAGAGAACCATGCACTACTGCCATATACATATTGGGAGTGCACTGCCACAGTTTCAATTCCCTTCTGACTTTCAGAGAGAGAGAGCAGACCCCTTGGAAATGCCGGGCACAGTTCCTGGTGAAACATTGCGAGCTACTAACCCAAACAGCTAGAAGCCCAGAAAATACTTTCTGTATTCACTGAGACATCGGCCTAGAAAGCCTAATGCTTCATATCTAAGTAAAAGTTTGTTGTCGTAAATGTCTGTATAAATATGCCTTTTGCTTGTTTTTTTACCATGAAGAGGTTGGTTAAAATGGGGGCATTCTAGTACCTTCAAGAAGTCCTGCCAATTTATTGAAATGATCGTGGATGGAAGCTGTGGCTTGTGAAGTTGGTTTGGTCTGTAGCAAGGAAAGTTTTTGAATCTCAGAAAAGCCCATGTAGTTCATGAGTGATCATTATAGAGTGAGATACCTTCATAAGAGATAGTATCCAAGAAATGATTTCTTAACTACTAGATCAGGACTGATCATGGTATTATATTGCAGATTAAGCAGTGAAGGATTTGTAAATTCTTTGACTGTTTGCTAAATGTTATAATGCATTTAATGGTTTTTATTTTGTAAGGAACAAAATGTAGATTATTTCTTTTCTGTTTCTTTGTCACAGTTGTAAGATATTTTGGTCGATTTCCTTCTGGCAGTTAATAGTCTGGTTAAATCAACAGCAAAGTATGAGGGTGGTGGCAAAAGTCATTGCAACTATTCTTTTACTTGCAGATATGTGAGCGGATTACAAACTGCTATTTGTTGCATGGAAGCTATGCAAACATAGTGGGTATTAACAACAGATGGCTCTGTGATTGCTAGTAGTAGCGCAGAGAGTGTTGTGAAATCAGTTGTGTGGCAAGTGTCATGCAAGATAGAAGTACCTGTGTTGAGCAGCACGCATACATTTAAAAATAGCCGTTCTCTGGGGGGAGAAATGTGGGAGAATGTCACAGTGAATTGGTGGAAGGCGTTGGGAATAATGCCCTCCCATACTGCACAGTAGCATGGTGGGTAGGAAAGTTTCAGCAAAGACGTGTGGCAACCATTGATCAGCAACGCTCAGGACAACCTGTCAGTGTGCGAACTGACGTGGCATGTGCCATCATCGAGCAGCTCCTGGAGGAAGACAGACGGTGGACATTACTGAAGTTAGAGAGGGCATGTGATATTGAGAAATGCACCATCCACAGGATATTGCAAATAGAGCTGCAACTGTGCAAAATCACATTGTGGTGGATACTGCATGCACTGACGGAAGTTCAACGGTGAATGCAGTATGCAATATGCTCCGACCACTTGGCATGCTGCCAACAGGATAGCGACCTCCTCCTGTCACAAAAAATCACCATCAATGAATTTTGGGCCAGTGCATATGAACCAGAACTCAAACATCAGTCTGGGGAGTGTTGACATGCCAGATCACCAAGGTGGCAGAAGTTCCGTCAGAATCTTCCCCCCACCGAACGAGTTGGCCATGCGCGTAGAGGCGCACAGCTGTGAGCTTGCATCCGGGAGATAGTAGGTTCAAATCCCACTATCGGCAGCCCTGAAGATGGTTTTCCGTGGTTTCCCATTTTCACACCAGGCAAATTCTGGGGCTGTACCTTAATTAAGGTCACGGCCGCTTCCTTCCCATTCCTGTCCCATCGTCGTCGTAAGACCTATCTGCGTCGGTGCGACGTAAAGCAAATAGCTTCCTTCCAACTCCTAGGCCTTTCCTATCCCATCGTCACAGTAAGCCCCTAGAAAAAAGAAGAAGAAGAATCTTCCTCCCGTGAAATTGATGGTGATGCGACAACAGATGATCCAATTCACACTTAATGTGGCAAATGGTATTCAGTGCCTCCCACATCGCTGGTAGCGTGTGGTGAACATTGCAGGGGACTATTGAGGGCCTTTAGACCCAGTTTTGTCATGTCAGCTGTATGTGTGCTGTGCTGTGCTGTGCTGTGCTGTGCTGTGCTGTACTGTGCTGTACTGTGCTGTGCTGTGCTAATGTAGGATGTGTGTTTGGCTGTAATTATTTTTTGGAGGTGCATTTGGCTGTAATTATTTTTTGCACCGTGAAACCAGTATTGTCCTGTACACTACCGTAATAAATATGAGGTACATTGTTCACGTGTTCTTCCATGTCCACACATGCAGTTGCCACCTCGTCCTTTCATCTGTAGGTGTCACATTTTGCAACAGGGCTGGTATCTGAAAGAAAGAAAATGGTTGCAATGACTTTTGCCCCAACCCTTGTATTTATGTTAAATACCATTAATTCCTTTCCTTGTTCATTTAGAGACATCAAGAAGGTGTGGCCCAGGTGACATTCCGAGAGGCAGAAGAAGCTGACACGTGTATTAAATTACTCAATGGGCGGTGGTTTTGTCAAAGGAAGATTACTGCTGAGACTTGGGATGGTAAAACAAAATACAAGTAAGTTCTTTCCTGTTGAAATCTGCAGAGTAATTTGATGTTTTAGTTGCTTTCATTGTCTGTAATGAATACAAATGATTCAAATAAGAAAGGTTTTTATGTGTAGATTTTACCTGTTTTCTTTATCATGCTGGGACATTAAAAATGCTTCTTATGATGGAGCATGTAAAATAATATAACAGAGTTTTCTGTCTTTGTTGAACTCTCTTCATGCTATGCTGTACAGTACATGGAGGCATTAATCATGGGTCATATTATAACTGTACTGGGTTTATACCCGGTAGCTTTTATGGGAAGAAGCGGTGGGCCAAGGGAATGGGGCGTAAAGGCTCGATAAGTTTGCCCGATAACCATTTATTATATAAATGGAAAGCTTTGCATTACTTCGGTACAGAATTTTAAACAACACCAGGGACATGTCCCAGTTTAAAGCACCATTCTAAAACAATATAAATACATGTGACCAGCACAATTTACTAATTAGTATAATATTCGTTAGAAACTGGCGCCTAGCCGTGAAAACACAATACATCGTTTACTTTACAAACACCCAACTTAGGGTCTCTTGATATCCCTGTCTCCTCAATAGTACCAAAAGGTTCTGGATCATGCCAGAATAATCTTTAACTTAGAAATACTATGCAAGAGCGTATACCAGGAAGTAAACACACATAATAGCAAGAAATTTAAACACATAATACTTGCTCTATTCATCGCAACCTTCTGGTACTTTCTCGTACTCAGTAATTACACTCATTTACTCAACTCGATTAAAGTTCTGAGAAGGAAATGCTTAACGCAAATACAGATTTACAGACAATGTTTAAAGGTAATCTGTCCCATACTCAAGGGCAACATTGCTAAAAGAAACACAGGTCTCAAGACCCTAAAATAAATCTGACATGCATACTATGTTTTAGAGTGAAATATGCCCGGGGCGAGAAACCTATTAAAACTTTACATAAACTAGAGCTTTAACATAAGATTCTGTAAGATTGCGATCCGCTTCCTCAACTTTTCATAACGCGCTACACAAGGAGGGGGGGGGGCAACACTCTAAGTCTTACCTCCACGTCTGGTGAGTCCTCGGTTCGAGGCTGCAGCGGGACCGGCTGCAAGTGTGCAGCGAACGAGCAAGTCAGTCAGAATCATCACAAGGTCCAGCGAGCACTCGCCTGCCCAGCGGGGAGAGGCGCGCGCACACCCAAAGGGGAGGGGAGTTTTCTCACCAGAACGTGGAGGCAAGAGGACAATAGCCAACATAAGATGGAAAATACCCCAGGACAGGAAGAAACTTCCCTTTATCCTGAGGCCATAAGGGAATGAGGACAGCACTTTATTTAAGGAAAAGGGCAAGCCAGAGAACACATAATACAATATAACATGTACAAATAAAACCTCAATTAAAACAGCTTGCAAGCACAATCACGCACAACTGAAATAAAACGAGAAGTGGAAAGAAAACGTTCTTCACGGTACAATAACTACCGGTCCCATGACTACTGTAAATGGTTAGTATGCTGTCCTTTAGTCTAAAGGGTCTTGGGTTTGATTCCTGGCTGAGTAAGGGATTTTAACTTTCATTAGTTAATTCCTAGGCTTGGGGGCTGGGTGTTTTTGTCGTCTTCAGCATTGGAATTCAATATAGGTTGGGCCTCATCCTCACAGATGCGCCGTTCACCTATACTGCATCAACTTGAAAGACCTGCACCAGACATCTCCAGAGGCCACAGCCATTAAAGTATAACTTTATTCTTCTGACCACAAGAGATCCTGATTCACACTTTTATTTCGTACGATGCATTTAGGATTAACACAATGGAGACTCTGCCTATAGAAATTACGGGTACGTTATTTCATTGCTGCTGACGGAGCTCAGAGAATCTACGGTTGTATGATTTCAGTGTAGCTAACAATAGTAGCCTCCATTTCAGCGAGTTGTGACTTCACCAAAATACTGTTGTATGCTTCTACAGGCATAAAATGTACTAGTTTTGTGCATAAGTTGAGAGGTCTTCTTTCAATGCACTGATAATACAGCCATGCTCCTACATAATGTGGCTGCGTCATTGTTCACTCTTAGCTGTAAAATTAGCAGGAAAATACATGCATGTGAACAGGAAGAGAGTGTGTTTGAGAGGCAGGCTTGTTTGTGTCATTCTTGTGAATATTTACCATGTCCAATTCAAGCATATGAAATTTGGACAGTGAATCTGTGCTGGATGTTCTTACAGAAGACTCAGGTTCTGAAATTGAGGATGAGAATAACAATTACACACCAAGTGAACATCATGATTCTGATGCTTCAGCCAGGTAAACTTAGATAATGAGCTAAATTAAAATTGGTGTGAAGAGGGCTCTGTAATGTAGTTTTATACCGCTGTCTAAAAATTTGGGTTGTATCTCATGTACTGATGACAATTTGTAGCAACTCGATGCGAGCCCTTCGTCAAGCGACAAACAGTGGGGAAGCAAATTAATGGTTGTAAACAAGAATACCCATGCCAATTGACCAATGAGGTTAGAATCTGTATTAGTATAGTTAGGAGATAGTGGTTTCGAACCCCACTGTCGGCAGCCCTGAAGATGGCTTTCCGTGATTTCCCATTTTCACACCAGGCAAATGCTGGGGCTGTACCTTAATTAAGGCCATGACTAGCCCTTTGCTATCCCATCATCGCCATAACACGTGTGTGTCAGTGCGACGTAAAGCAGATTCACAATTAAGTATTTATTTATTTTCCACCTAGTCGATACAATGATTGCTTAAGGCAATTTTTAATGGTCAAAAGTGGTACATGTTTCATATATTATCAACATCTTCAGCCACATAACACTGTTTAGATGAAAAATATATAAAATTGACAAAGTAATGCTTTAGAGGAAGTGACCTTAAAATTAACATAAGATTGACAAGATGAAAACAAACAAATAACTCAAGAGAAAATATATAAATTATTTCTACAATAGAAAGCAGTCGTCAAGGAAACACTTGTACAATATTCCATAGAGAAATTGTCCTAATAAATATTCTTTTCTTAATAATTCATGAAAAAAGATCAATTTATAAATTAAAAATTATACAATTTATAAGTAATTATCGAAATGAAGAAATCCTGATATCACAGTGCGGCTCTTATTATTAACATAGATGAAAGATTTGACAACTAGGAATTAGTAGTTATATTTTCATCTATGTTAATAATAAGAGCCGCACTGTGATATCAGGATTTCTTCATTTCGATAATTACTTATAAATTGTATAATTTTTAATTTATAAATTGATCTTTTTTCATGAATTATTAAGAAAAGAATATTTATTAGGACAATTTCTCTATGGAATATTGTACAAGTGTTTCCTTGACGACTGCTTTCTATTGTAGAAATAATTTATATATTTTCTCTTGAGTTATTTGTTTGTTTTCATCTTGTCAATCTTATGTTAATTTTAAGGTCACTTCCTCTAAAGCATTACTTTGTCAATTTTATATATTTTTCATCTAAACAGTGTTATGTGGCTGAAGATGTTGATAATATACGAAACATGTACCACTTTTGACCATTAAAAATTGCCTTAAGCAATCATTGTATCGACTAGGTGGAAAATAAATAAATACTTAATTGTGAATCTATTGAAGTGCGATACGGACCATGAAGCTGATTTTATGTAAAGCAGATTGTAAAAAAAAATATATATTTTGGTAGATGTGTCCCAATATTTGTTAAATTTTGAAATATTAACCTAACTGGCATCCATAACTGTGTTAATTTTTTGTTTTAGAACTTATTATCTTTATAAATGTATATTTAATAACTGCTACACTATTACGATAATTAAACCTCATTTATGTATAAAGGAAAGTGTGATCGATCTAAATATTCCAAAAGTTATTACAATAATTGCTTTCCCTAGCATTAAAAACTTTCAAACATGGCTGTCTCCAATGTGGTAAAATTATGTAGATTCTCTTCTTGCAGCCTTTCTCTTTGACAACTTCAGTTACTTCGTAAGTTGTTTATGATATTGGTTCTCATTATGTTTAGCTGAAATACATTGTTACAGCATACACATCAGCTTGAAAGAATAGCTCCAATTTGTTTTTAACCTTCTGTATTGAAATCTATCTCCTGTTGCATTTATATTTTGACAGTCTTGTAGTTATATAGCTGAATCACATTGAAGTATGGAGTGTTACATCAATGAAATAAATAAAGTCATTTTTATAAATATTTATGCAATATAAATACACTGGCAGAAAAGAATATCCAAACACCATGAAATAAGGAATGTAGAATACGGAAATTTTGGCAATATATTTCAATCAATACTGATCTGCATTTAGGGCAGTCGCCCAGGTGGCAGATTCCCTATCTGTTGCTTTCCGAGCCCTTTCCGAAATGATTTCAAAGAAATTGGAAATTTATTGAACATCTCCCTTGGTAAGTTATTCCAATCCCTAACTCCCCTTCCTATAAATGAATATTTGCCCCAGTTTGTCCTCTTGAATTCCAACTTTATCTTCATATCGTGATCTTTCCTACTTTTATAAACGCCATTCAAACCTATTCGTCTACTAATGTCATTCCACGCCATCTCTCCGCTGACAGCTCGGAACATACCACTTAGTCGAGCAGCTCTTCTTCTTTCTCTCAATTCTTCCCAACCCAAACATTGCAACATTTTTGTAACGCTACTCTTTTGTCGGAAATCACCCAGAACAAATCGAGCTGCTTTTCTTTGGATTTTTTCCAGTTCTTGAATCAGGTAATCCTGGTGAGGGTCCCATACACTGGAACCATACTCTAGTTGGGGTCTTACCAGAGACTTATATGCACTCTCCTTTACATCCTTACTACAACCCCTGAACACCCTCATAACCATGTGCAGAGATCGGTACCCTTTATTTACAATCCCATTTATGTGATTACCCCAGTGAAGATCTTTCCTTATATTAACACCTAGATACTTACAATGATCCCCAAAAGGAACTTTCACCCCATCAATGCAGTAATTAAAACTGAGAGGACTTTTCCTATTTGTGAAACTCACAACCTGACTTTTAGCCCCGTTTATCAACATACCATTGTCTGCTGTCCATCTCACAACATTTTCGAGGTCACGTTGCAGTTGCTCACAATCTTGTAACTTATTTATCACTCTATAGAGAATAACATCATCCGCAAAAAGCCTTACCTCTGATTCCACTCCTTTACTCATATCATTTATATATATAAGAAAACATAAAGGTCCGATAACACTGCCCTGAGGAACTCCCCTCTCAACTATTACAGGGTCAGACAAAGCTTCACCTACTCTAACTCTCTGAGATCTATTTTCTAGAAATATAGCAACCCATTCAGTCACTCTTTTGTCTAGTCCAATTGCACTCATTTTTGCCAGTAGTCTCCCATGATCCACCCTATCAAATGCTTTAGACATGTCAATCGCGATACAGTCCATTTGACCTCCAGAATCCAAGATATCTGCTATATCTTGCTGGAATCCTACAAGTTGAGCTTCAGTGGAATAACCTTTCCTAAAACCGAATTGCCTTCTATCGAACCAGTTATTAATTTCACAAACATGTCTAATATAATCAGAAAGAATGCCTTCCCAAAGCTTACATACAATGCATGTCAAACTTACTGGCCTGTAATTTTCAGCTTTATGTCTATCACCCTTTCCTTTATACACAGGGGCTACTATAGCAACTCTCCATTCATCTGGTATAGCTCCTTCGACCAAACAATAATCAAATAAGTACTTCAGATATGGTACTATATTCCAACTCATTGTCTTTAGTATATCCCCAGAAATCTGATCAATTCCAGCCGCTTTTCTAGTTTTCAACTTTTGTATCTTATTGTAAATGTCATTGTTATCATATGTAAATTTTATTACTTCTGTGGCCTTAGTCTCTTCCTCTATCTCGACATTATCCTTGTAACCAACAATCTTTAGATACTGCTGACTGAATACTTCCGCCTTTTGAAGATCCTCACATACACACTCCCCTTGTTCATTAATTATTCCTGGAATGTCCTTCTTGGAACCTGTTTCTGCCTTAAAATACCTATACATACCCTTCCATTTTTCACTAAAATTTGTATGACTGCCAATTATGCTTGCCATCATGTTATCCTTAGCTGCCTTCTTTGCTAGATTCAATTTTCTAGTAAGTTCCTTCAATTTCTCCTTACTTCCACAGCCATTTCTAACTCTATTTCTTTCCAGTCGAGGTAACATATTTAATTGATTAAAGGTACAAGACTACAGGTTAATATCCGCGCGAGGAAAGCCATCGCAAATGTGCCATGCTGGTCTGTTAATAACCGGTGTAATCGCCTGACTGTTGAATGCAGGCATGCAAATATGCATGCTTTGTGTCGTACAGGTGCCGGATGTCAGTTTGTGGGATGGAGTTCCATGCCTGTTGCACTTTGTCGGTCAATACAGGGATGTTTAATGCCGGTTGTGGATGACGCTGGAATTGTCGTCCAGTTATGTCCCATACGTGCTCAACTGGGGACAGATCGGGGGATTGAGCAAGCCACGGCAACATGTCGACACTCTGTAGAGCATGTTGGATTTCAACAACTTCATGGGGACGTGCATTATTCTGTTGGAAAACACCCCCAGGAATGCTGTTCATAAATGGCAGCACAGGTCGAATCACCAGATAGACGTACATATCTGCAGTCAGGGTGCATGGGATAACCACGAGAGTGCTCCTGCTGTCATAGGAAATTGCTTCCCAGACCAGAACTCCCAGTGTAGGTCAAGTGTGTCGACGCCGCAGACAGGTGGAATGCAGGCGCTCACCTGGCCTCCTAACCAACAAACAAGCAATCACTAGCACCAAGGCAGAACCGTCTTTCATCGGAAAACACAACAGACCTCCACTCCATCCTCCAATGAGCTCTCGCTTGACACTACTGAAGTTGCAGACGGCGGTGGTGTGGAGTAAGTGAAATGCACGCCGCAGGGTATCTGGCTCGGAGCTGTCCTTCAAGTAACCATTGCGTCAGTATGGTGCCAACTGCCGCTCAAATTGCTGCTGCAGGTGCAGTCCGCTGTGCCACAGCCATACGCCGAATATGGCAGTTCTCCCTCTCGGTGGTGCCACAGGGACATCCGGAGCCCGGTCTTCTTGTGAGCATACCTTTTTGTGACCACTGCTGCCAGCACGCATGCATAGTGGAGACATTCCTGCCAAGTCATTCTGGAATAGCGCAGAAGGAAAATCCACCTTCATGTAGCCCTATTATGCGGCCTCGTTCAACCACAGTGAGCTGTTGATAGTGGCCTCTTGATTGTCGTAAAGTCATTCTTGACCCACTGACAGTCACTCCGTCCATTCTCACAGGTAACTAACACTCTCGCACAGTACAGCCCGTATTAAAAGCAAACCTGATGTGCAACATCATGGGGCCACTACTAGCATCACGCTAATGCGATTTGCAAGAAATTTGAATCATAGTCATCTTTTAGATGTATAAACACGCCTACCAAGGTTCGTTAATCTAGCAAAAGCCCTTCTTGGTGTTTGGATATTTTTTTTCCCGCCGGTGTATAATGACAGGTTTTTGTGTTAAGAGGGGGCAAGAGAAAGAGGAGACATTGACGAACATGAAACAACAAAAGAACAATTTCCCCATCTTCATACATTGCCAACTGTACATACAGTACATGATCTCTCATATCATCTATCCCAGTTCTTATTCATCCATTTCTTCTCACCCTTGACAAGCTTATTTCTGCTTCTCAACTTTGTCAGGAGCTAGTGCCCTTGCCAGTTGCTTTTCCTCACTCTGAGGGTATTTAACAGTTTTCTCTTTTCTCTAGCTCTCTCCAAGACCTTTTCATTGCTTTCTACCCAAGTTATCCTCGCCTTGCCCTCTACAACAGCTCCTCGAACAATACCCTTCTTCTTCTTCCTCCTTTGTAAGTGTCAAGATCACAACTCCGTAGAGTGCTATGCTACAAAGCACATCACCAGTCCCATGTGGAAGCATCTTCTTCCTATGGAAGGTCTCTTTGGCTATGTTGAATACATTGCATGGGTATAAGAAATAAGTGAATACACAGTTTATTGTCTGCAGGCTCTCTTATGCTCAGTCCTGAACATTTCGAGCTTGTTTGATTCTCTTGTTTTCCTTTCCGATAGGGTTGGACCTTCTTTAAATCAAGATATTTCAGCGATTTTCAAAAAATTCTCAACTATTTTCTTACAAATATTATTACAGACACCAATAGAACTCGCATAGATGAAGCAAAAACACCTCACAGTATGTGGTGTCACATTGTTGATGTCTCTAGTTATATTAAATTTACCTTGTGCTGTCCATCTCCATAGCCTAACGCCTACCTGCCAACCCTTCTGATTTATCCGAAAACTTTCCGTTTTTTAACTCGCCTTCCGATTTTCCGATTTATTTTTAATTCTTCCTATTTTTTACCAATATAACCTCCAGTACAGTCAATACTCTTCCCCTAGGATAAAGGATAAATTCTTATGTGCTTGTGTAATTTGCCCAGCCTCATTTTCAAGCGTTTTTATTTGATGCTTTATTTTGCGAGTGTATTGTCCGTCGCCTTCGTGTATCGTGTTTCCTGCTCGCTACAGCAGCACGTGTGCTTTACGGCTGGGGATTCATGCACTATTAACGTCGTTTCTGTGCGTAATTTCATTGGAGCTGTATGCCACGTGTTTTTTCTAGCTGTTCTGTGCTTTTTCCCATGTCAAAGTCGTATGTTAATAATGTATGAAACATACTGTACCGATCTGTTTTGTATGTGGTAGTTTCACGTATTTCAGTACATTTTCGTTTATTCTTTCTTCATAACTTTTATGAGTTGAATGTATTTCAGGGAGTTATGTCGGTGACAGTTACTGGTATTTTCTCTCCACATTATGGCCAAAAAAACATAACAAAAGATATCTCCAAGTGTTCAGAGATACCTATAAAATTAAATTTTAGTTCATTTTCAGTCTAACAAAGGATACTATTATGCGAATCAGCTCGGGAGATAAATTTTATTTCGAGTTATCGAAATTTTGAGATATAGAAAATACCGTTTTTTAGCATGTATAGCACATAATTGAATCATATGTATCTACGGGCTTTTACTGAATACATTATGTTTAATGGTACTTAAAAATATACAAAGAAACTCTATTTTGCAGCATCACTTTAATTATAACACTTATTTGCCGATCACTAGAAGTTCAAATTTTTTGGTTCCCGTCATATTAGTTCCTAGCATCACTGTAAGAAGACAGGATGCAGTACATACAGTAGTGAAACAAGAAACATAGCTCCGTTAACACATTTGGAAAAAAAATCAGTCTCTTCTGTTTGTTGCAGTTAACCTTACCTTCCTTCACGTTGAAACTTCTCGTCAATACCACTCAGCCGAGTTTAGTAAATTTAACTTGTCATCTGCGACTTCTGGGCTTGCTTTTGTACGAGACTGGTAATTAATTGACACCCAAGAAACGGCGAGGATTTGCCGATCACTAGAAGTTCAAATTTTTTGGTTCCCGTCATATTAGTTCCTAGCATCACTGTAACCCTTTCTTTACTTGTTAACTGTTGCTCACAAACCACAAATGGCGTATTGCACAGTTAATGTTGCACAAAATTCGAGTTACAGAGTATTTTTTCCCTTTAAGGGAGTGAGGGAGGAAATGTTTGCTTCGTGAAATCGAGAAATTCGTATAACCGAATTTCGATAATAGAAAAATAAATAGGACAATTGGCCAGAAAATCTAAGGTAGTTCGAGATACTGAAAATTCGAGTGATGGAGGTTCGAGATATCAAGGTTAGACTATTATTTTTCATATGTATGTGTCATAAATGAGAGTGATTAGGTACATTTTCTTGTAACCATTTTAATGGATTTATTTTTTAGTTTAAGATTTAAAATTGAATGGCCAATTCACATTGTCACTGTAGATATGTATGCCTTTTATCCTGTCCTTTTTTCACTTAGACCGTAGTGCAATATGTGATGAAATCCAAGAAGAAAAAATCTTCCTATTTTTTTATTTCTAAAAGTTAGCAGCTGTGCTAACGGTTAGTGTTATTAGCTGCCGTCCTCGGAGGCCCGGGTTCGATTCCCGGTACTGCCAGAAATTTAAGAATGGCAGGAGGGCTGGTATGTGGTTGAAATGGTACATGCAGCTCACATCCATTGGGGATGTGCCTAGAAAGAGCTGCACCACCTCAGGATGAGGACACAAGTTTACTTTTACTTTACTTCGTGCCAAGCTCTGATTTTACCACAAAATGGAAGATATGCCATGTATCTGACCTTGAAAGCTATTTGGATAGACTCTTTGAACCTTCCTCTTCTCAATTCAGTTATCTGTATATAAAATTGTTAATTCTGTCTGACATTCACAGCAGTATTGAGAAAACGAGAAGGTTTCAACAGCTGAAATTGATACCAGGTATAGATTTGTTTGTCTTCTATACAAGAAAAATATAATGAAGCAGTCACAACCATGACTTTTGTACTTTAAAAAAAAAAGTTTCTATCAGCAAAGTTGTTGCATATTCGCTACGATGGCGTAGGTACACAGCTATATCAATCAGCATGATGTCAAACTGCGTACATCCTGACTTTGTTACCTTCCACAGATATACTTAATGGTACCAGATATGAGTAACATAAACAATGCAATGATGACCATCATACTTGAACTGTTTAGTGAAAAATACTGTACTTCAGCAAAATGAATGAATCATTTTTTTCTCCATTCTCATGTTTATCCTTATCAATAAGCACGTATTAGGCCTGCCTGCCTGGTGGTCGTGGTTGTTAACGTGTCAAATCTATATGGTAGGACACTGTAGCTAGACAGTTCGAGTCCCATGTGTTGAAAACATTTTTACCATCATCGGAATGTTGGCTGGCAGTGTAAGGGCGGTGATGATGTAAAATTTATAATCACTAGAATGTGTGCCAAAAGCCTGGCTTAAATTTTAAACCTCTCTGCAGTGCTCATATGGAGTGAGGGCATATGACGCTGTTGATGGTGATTCATCCGTCAGGTGGAGACGTGAAGAATTGAACAGACCCTTTGGCGCTATTCAACAGGAGTAGGCTATATGCCCAGCACCAGGTTTCACTTGCTCCCTTCATACTATCTTACATCATGTCATTCATTTCATCTGGTCGTAAAAACTCGCTACAAAGATTCATCTCACTTCATACCTGACCCCATAGAGAAACGGAACAAGGGTTGGGCATACAAACATGAGATAGAAAGCCTTCCACTGAGTTTGAGGAATGACGTCTTAATAAATAGTGATCTTGGGTGCTACATTGTAGCTGTTTCTATGGTAGAGATCTAATTCGATTGAGATGGAATTTCTTATGCTTGGTTCTTTCTCGACAAAATGCCTCTCATTCAACGAGGCGAGATTGTCATTTTGTTGCACATAACATTAATGCCATATATTGGCATAAGACTGAACCAAGTCCTGCTGCCTGCTTTGATGCCTTCACATTACAGATAGACATATTACAAATAACAATAATTCAATATAATTTTTATTCTGTGCATTTAAGTGTTTGGGTAGTGGACATCGTCCCCATTTGCTCACACTATAATGGCAGGTTTAATGAGTGAATGATAATCTGGTGATTATTTATTGGGAGATTATGTTAATTAACTTTTTATGATATTGTCTCCAGCTGGCAGATTGGTAACCATGGCTCCCCGTAATGCTCTTGCAGCAGTAGGTCAGCTACTTATGATTAACAACAGATCACCTTTTGCTAGAAAAGTGATCTTGCTTAATGCAGACTTCAGACAGTGCTTGGCAGTAATACCTCACGTTTATGGAACAGGTATTATCCAGTAAAGTTTTAAATATTCTACTTTATGGCCCAAAATTAAGATTTAACTTCACTGAACGCCTTCTAAATCTCTAAAACGGTGAACTAGGCCAAATGGCACTATTAATATTCAACAAAACGGTGTATCAGTAATATTCCCTGAGATTCACTTGGTTCTTTTCATCCAAGTCAGATTACGTTTTCCAAAGTAGCAATTTTTGCCCAAGAAACATACAAGTTAACATCATCAATCAATAAGTTTTGAGTAGTTTGATAGGTGACAAATAACGTACAATAGCATTGCCTCCATAATGTGCGATGATGTTATTGAAGTTAATAAAGCTGTTTTTTGCAATGGAATGAGATTGAATCTACGGAAGCTAAACAAAAAGTACTTATTTGATTATTGTTTGTATGTAGGAGCTATACCAAATGAATGGAGAGTTGCTTATAGTAGCCCCTGTGTATAAAGGTAAGGGTGATAGACATAAAGCTGAAAATTACAGGCCAGTAAGTTTCACATGCGTTGCAAGTAAGCTTTGGGAAAGCAGTCTTTCAGATTATATTAGACATGTTTGTGAAATTAATAACTGGATCGATAAAAGGCAGTTCGGGTTTAGGAAAGATTATTCCACTGAAGCTCAACTTGTGGGATTCCAGCAAGATATAGCAGATATCTTGGATCCAGGTCAAATGGACTGTATTGCGATTGACCTGTCTAAAGCATTTGATAGGGTGGATCATGGGAGACTACTGTCAAAAATGAGTGCAATTAGACTAGACAAAAGAGTGACTGAATGAGTTGCTATATTTCTAGAAAATAGATCTCAAAGAATTAGAATAGGCGAAGCTTTGTCTGACCCTGTAATAATTCAGAGGGGAATTCCTCAAGGCAGTATTATTGAACCTTTATGTTTTCTTATATATATCAATGATATAAGTAAAGAAGTGGAATCAGAGATAAAGCTTTTTGCAGATGATGTTATTCTGTATAGATTAATAAATAAGTTACAAGATTGTGAGCAACTACAAAATGACCTCGATAATGTTGTGAAATGGACAGCAGGCAACGGTTTGATGATAAACAGGGGTAAAAGTCGGGTTGTGAGTTTCACAAATAGGAGAAGTCCTCTCAGTTTTAATTACTGCATTGATGGGGTGAAAGTTCCTTATGGGGATCACTGTAAGTACCTAGGTCTTAATATAAGGAAAGATCTTCATTGGGGTAATCACATAAATGGGATTGTAAATAAAGGGTACAGATCTCTGCACATGGTTATGAGGGTGTTTAGGGGTTGTAGTAAGGATGTAAATGAAAGGGCATATAAGTCTCTGGTAAGACTCCAACTAGAGTATGGTTCCAGTGTATGGACCCTCACCAGGATTACTTGATTCAAGAACTGGAAAAAACCGAAAGAAAAGCAGCTCGATTTGTTCTAGGTGATTTTCTACAAAAGAGTAGCGTTACAAAAATGTTGCAAAGTTTGGGCTTGGAAGACTTGGGAGAAAGAAGACAAGCTGCTCGACTAAGTGGTATGTTAAGATTAAGAACTAGAGCTGTCAGCGGAGAGATGGCGTGGAATGACATTAGTAGACGAATAAGTTTGTGCGGTGTCTTTAAAAGTAGAAAAGATCACAATATGAAGATAAAGTTGGAATTCAAGAGGACAAATTGGGGCAAATATTTGTTTATAGGAAGGGGAGTTAGGGATTGGAATAACTTACCAAGGGAGATGTTCAATAAGTTTCCAATTTCTTTAAAATCATTTAAGAAAAGGCTAGGAAAACAACAGATAGGGAATCTGCCACCTGGGTGACTGCCCACCCTAAATGCAGATCAGTATCACTTGATTGATGGATTGGATAGATTGGATTGATTGATTGATTGATTGATTGATTGATTGATTGATTGATTGATTGATTGATTGATTGATTGATTGATTGATTGATTGATTGATATCGTTCATGCAGAAATTCAAGTGTGTTCAGCTTCAGGAAAAAAGTGTTTTACACCAAGAATATATTTAGAACCAGTGAATCCAGGTATACAATTCGTTCTTAAATGGAGGCAATTTCCTCTAAATTTAGCTATCTCTGTCACAATGAATAAGTAACCAGGATAAATGTTAAAGTTGGGATAAATCTCTGTCTCAAGAGTACGCAGATCCATAGACGTCAAAGTATAACTGCAAGCTAGAACTGCACTCAATATGGTTTTTAAGGAAATACTGCAATTAACTGTTTTGATTCCATTCGAATGCCATATAAAACCTGGGAAGTGTAACTTTTATTCATAAGATACATTAATAGTCCATTTCCAGTTACTTTATAGATAGTAATTTCGACTGTCGAAGACAGGCTTGTTTACTAGTTACTGTATATTTATAATAGTTTTTATAGTTTTGAAATTATTGAAGTAAGTCTGGTGTACGTCTTTTTGGGACACACAGATTTTTACATAGGGACTCAGTACTGAAATAAAACTATAGATGTATTCTGCATCATAAGTTTTATTGCATGCAGTCTGTCTCAACTGAAAGAGAAGGGGGGGGAAGTAAACTACTATAATAAAAGAAAAGATTGAGATATGATGGGCTACTTCTTGGAAGAATATCCCACGTGGGCAATGTTTCATTGTGAATGACTGTAACAGCCTCCCCTGAATGCATTAATACATATATGCTAATACTTGGCTATGAGTAGATATTATTTTGCAAAATCGATTTGCCCTATTGCTTTAATGGTGCTTTAGTTATTTTCTCAATATTAGCATGGTTTGTAAAATATTTATATGAACATAGATGCATATATAGCTACAGTATTGTTAATAATCATTCATTATCCTTTTATTGAAGTTCTAACTATGATTACATAATACAGTATATAATAATTATGATCACACCACAAATTCTTTATACTGTGTAAGATAACATAGTAAATGTTACAATGGATCTCTCTTCATTAGTTATTTCTGGTCACTGACAATCATAGCATGCTTTGCAATAATCTCCATGCATTGATAAATGAAATGGGAATCCAAATGGATTTTAACACAACATGTGCAAAGTTCAGATCAAAAATGGAGTAGAGCCAGTAGATAAATTTGGGATGGTGAATGTAATCCCAGGTGGCAGCTTTTGATCCCAAAACGTGGCCCGCCCTACTAATAATAATGTTATTAGCTTTACATCCCACAAAGTACTTTTTCAGTTTCCAGAGATGCCGAGGTGCTGGAATTTTGTCCCACAGGATTTCTTTTACATGCCAGTAAATCTAGTGAAACGAGGCTAACGTATTTGAGCATCTTCGAATACCACCGGACTGAGCCAGTATCAAACCTGCCAAGTTGGGGTCACAAGGCCAGTGCCTCAACCATTTGAGCCACTCAGCCTGGCACTTGCCCTAGTGATAATGAGGGTTGACAGTCAGTTTCTTTCCTCAGGACACAAGGGGTGTGTGTTGTTTAAAAGGCAAGTGAGCGCTGTCAAGAGTGTAACCGCTATTGAGTACATTCATATAGAAATTATAAAAGAAAGAAATTTAAACAAAACATGAAATAAATTTAAAATAGTTACAACACTGGAGAAATCAAAATTAAAACAAGGTTAAGATACACGACAACTCCAGACAGGACATAGACAGCAGAAGGAGCCGTACAAGGTAGTGGAACGTAGGCTTTCATGGCCAAAAATTTGGAGATGGTAATTTTCCTTGGAGTGCAATATTTATTCTAACCTGAGTGAGTTGGTCGTGCAGTTAGGGGTGACTTGCATTCGGGAGATAGCAGGTTCAAACTCCACTGTCGGCAGCCCTGAAGATGGTTTTCCATGGTTTTGAATTTTCACACCAGGCAAATGCTGGTGCTGTACTTTAATTAGAGCCACTTCCGCCTCCTTCCCACTCCTAGCCCTTTCCTATCCCATCATCGCCGTAAGACCTATGTGTGTCAGTGCGCAACATAAAGCCAATTCTAAAAAGGAAAAATAATTAAAGTAACATATTCAAAACTCAAAAGACAAAGCTAGACTCTAGTAACATGATTGGAAAGAAAACTAAATATTAGTTGATATACTTTGAGAACAAAACACGTGCACAGGATGCTAAATCAGATTATTTACAAGGGATCACATGTGCCTTGGCACCAAAGAAAAACAAGTCAAATCCTATTTTGACACTTTAAATCTCAGTTACAGAGGGCTAGTCCCATTCTAATTCATTCAAGATTAGCTAAAGGTTAATACAAACAAAAGTAGAAGAGTACAGGATTACTTCATCAACCGAAACATTACAGGAGAGGCAGGTTAAAATACTTCAAGTCAAGTAACACAGCACTACTGAGGACAAACCTTATGGAAAATATTAATTTAAGATAAATAAAAGGTTAAAAACAAGGTTTTCCTCTGACAAGATTGTAGATGCAAGTAGCTGCAAAGCTAAGTCATCGCTAAATCAAAAGGTCAGCAGTAAACGTAAGATCCAAGGGCAAACTCCTGTATGTTAAAAGAAAGTATTACATTTAAAATGTAAGTGAAATTACAACCAAATATAAGAAACAAGAGTGTTTACCCTTGGGAGAGGCAGACTCCCATGTGAAGGAGCTCAGAGTGAGCACGTCTAGCCACTAGAACGGTCAACCAGAAAAGATAACAGAACCTCACACGTTCCCACCGAGGAGCGGAGTTCAAGAAACAGGAAATGGTGTAAGCAGCGCCCATGGGTGCCAAGGTGACCCCAGTATCATTTTTTGGCACCCTCCAAACACAGATTTAGTTGTACCAACATTAACCGTAGCTGAAAGTTTAAGAATATCTTTAAACATGGGTTAAGTTTTTCCCTGACATTCCCACAATTCTGGATCACCTCTTTCTGTTCTTAGCTTTAGATGTACTCATTCCAAATACAATACGGTGTAATATTTCAGAATATTCTCTCAGGTGCTTGTCTTTTGAAGTACACCGCATATAGTGACAGCTCCATACATTATTATACCTGCTTTCTATAGAGTGCTAGGCATTGTAGAGAAAAACTGGGGGATGAAGTAAATATGTTCAAACTTGGTATTTCCCAGTTAGGGTACCATTCAGGGAATGATCGCTTTATGAATATTTCATAAATCCTTCCTTCTGAACATTCTTACAAAGCATCTGCTGTTCATGGCCATGGAACAGTTCCACAGGATCCTCAGTTAAATTTGGATTGTATTGTGACAAGAAGCAGTGTGTTATTTATCTGTAAGTTAATTTTATTTGCTCTTCTCTTTAGCTTAGATTTAAACTTTATATTTGAGGGGTGTAGATGCAAAACTCACACTCTCCAATTTTTTAAGGTATTGAGTTATGCATATCACCACGTTCGTCTTGTAAAGGCGCATCGAACTGTGATGGTAGTTTGAACCAAAACGCACATTATAAGACTGAAAAAAAATACTGAAAATGGAGTTTTGAAACATAAGTCACATTATCCAACAGATGTTTTGCAGCAAAATTCACACTCTCCATTCCAACCAATCAGAGAGCCTGTGGTGCGCCCAGGGCATCATGGGATTGTCTTCACTCTGTTGATGTTTTGTTTACCTCACTCTTAGCATTAACCTCTCAGTTTACGCAGCAAGTTTTTAATTAATTAATCTTACGGCTCATTGGTTCTAACTAGTTCATGAACTAATTTACTGCACAATGGAGGAAGTAGTTCAGCCATCAACTGGTCATACAAGGAAGAAGAAAAAGACTCCTGAGAAGTGGACACGAAAGAAATCCCAATTAGCAAGGTTAGTTTTGTAGCTGTAGCGAGGTTAGATTTGTGGCCTTGTATACCTTTTTAATAAACCAGAACCAAGAAAAACATTGTCAGGTTTTGAATATGAAAATGCTAATAATATTTTTCTTTTTTAGGCATTCAGCGAAAGGTTTGCCGGGATTCCCAACTTGTAACCACAATGGGGGAAAATTTAAGTGCACAACAGTTCCTTTACAAGACATTCGACGGTTTCATCAAAACTTCTACTCCCAAAAAGATAAAGTGTACCAAGATAACTTTATTCTGAAGTTTACCTCATCAGTGGAAGTTAAAAGAAGAAGACCAACTTCTGGACGCTACAAAAGACAACCCGTGAGGACCAAATACTTCATAGGCTCGAAAGACAAATCCATGGTTCCTGTATGTCTTAACACATTCATACGTGTTCTCAATGTTTCACGATTTCGAATAAATGGTGTTTTGAATCGTTTCCGAGAAACCGGGCAGCTTAGCAAAGAAAACAGAGGAGGTGACAGGGTTTCTACTAAAAATTTGCCGAAGAAAGAGAATGTAATGAATTTTATAAATAAATTCAAATGTTCAGAGCCTCACTACTGTGCCAAACACACGCGCAGGAAATATCTTTCTGCTGAGTTGAACATTAAGAAAATGTGGAAAATGTATAACCGTTCACTCACAGAAGGTCAGAGTGGTTTGAAAGTAACACCGTGGTACTTTAGATCTATTTTTAACAAAACATACAATCTTGGCTTTGGCTCACCAAGGGTGGACGTTTGCTCTACTTGCCTACAGTTAGATGAACGATTAAAACATGCAGGTCCAGGTGAGGAAAAGCAACAGATTATCACTGAAAAACGTGTGCATAAGTTACGTGCTAAGGCATTTTATACATCACTCAAATATACTGACCCAAAAATTGTGACTTTTAGTTATGATTGCCAAAAGAACTTACCCCTGCCAAAAGTACCTGATCAAGCCGCGTACTACAGTAGGCAAATTTACCTTCATAACTTCACCGTGGTTAAAGGAGATTCAAAAAGTAAACTGACTCCAGAAAATGTGACAGCCTACATTTGGACAGAAAACGAGTTTGGCAAAGGATCAAACGAAATTGCTTCTTTGGTTTTTGATACACTCATAGCAACAGAAATGGAAAGCCCTATTACTACTGTGCGATTAGTGTGTGACGGATGTGGAGGCCAAAACAAAAATTCTATTGTCCTGGCCATGGCTTGCCACTGGCTTTCCAAACTTGCGCCGAAAAATGTAAGAACAGTGGAACTTTATTTTCCTATAACAGGCCACAGTTTTCTGCCACCAGACCGAGTGTTTGGGGTAATAGAAAAGTCTATAAGGAAAAAAGAAGTGATTTACAAACCATCAGAGTACATTGATATTATTAGTGAACATGCTAAAGTAGTTAAAGTTGGCATTGACTGTCAAGTGTTTGACTGGAAAAAAGAAAAAAGAGACATTTATGAAGAAACCGGCGCAATTTCACTTTCAACTTGGGGCCTGCAGGAGGATTGTTCTGACAAGAACTAAAGCGAAGGACGTACGTGTTAGGGGAGAGTACACATACAAGTCAGATCTTGGAGTGTCCAAATCTCTAACCAAGCCAGGGAAACTGCTTTCTAACATGAGTCCTAATGTTATTCCTGCGTCAAACACAACAAAAGAAACCAAGAAGGTTGATGTCAACAACTTGTTGACGAAACATTACGGAGACCACTGGAGAGATAACGAGGAGTTACTATTTTACAAAAACATTATTGATGGAGCTGATGACACTGAAGAAGAGGAACCTGTTTGTGAGCCGACTGAAGAAGTCAGTGTCATTAATGTGTAAAACCTGTAGTCTACTAAAGTTTCTAACATTTTAGATATTAAAATTTGTTCATTTCTTAATGCTTTTTGTTTCTATTTTGCTAACACAACCTATAACAGCATACCAACCCACGATATTTTACTTGGTTCGTTTTCAATGTTAAACCGTTTTGCTTCATAACTAACATTATCCATAAAGGTTTGTTGCAAAACTCACAGTTGACCACAGTTTTGTTCAAAACTCACATTGTCTGAATTTTACTTTAAAATTACAAAAGAGCCCTCTTTAAACAAAGCTTTGCAGTGTGGGCAAACAGTTCATATTGAAACAAACATGTAACAAAAAAAAAATTAAAGTACAATACCATGGCCTTCAACATTAAACAGTTTTTTGCCTTTTTCCAAAAGTTTGGAAAAGTGGAGAATGTGAGTTTTGCATCTACACCCCTCATTTAGTGAAAAATTGAATTTCCACAACTTCAATTTTTTACTTATATTGATTGCAAAAAGTGTAATCGGTTATTAATTTGCATTATTCTTTTATATAGTGATTCTAATCATGATTAAATGGTTACGAACTTACAGTTTTAATACTGAATGTGAGGAGCAATACTATTCCATAACATCCAGCGAACATGCGATGCCAGATTTCACACTAAATATGTTAAATACGGTATGTTTAAAAATATTCAGTCAGTAATAGCCTACATGTTTCTATATTATTATTATAAAACGGTGCCCACACCTCTATAGACAAGAGTCACATGCACGCCAGTGCATGAAAAGGTTGGACAGCTCTGGTGTAAGCACAAAAGGAGACCAATAGAAAAGCAGAGTTAACCCTCAGGATTTTACATTAACCTATAGAAAACACTTTTATTCTGTCCAATGAAATTGCTCTTCTTTCTTGCTGACACTGTAACTGCACAAGTTCTGGAAAAGTCCAAGCATATGAAATAGGAAATAACGCTTCCAGAACTGTGTGTATCCTACAGTGTGTTTCAAAAGTCAAAAAGTTCAGACCAGTATTTACCATCTTTCACAATATCCAAAATTTAAATAACAATTTTATACAGCCAAATAAATAAGAGTGTCCGTTAGTTAATTCCAAATGCTGCCTTTCCACCAGTACAAAGAGCATGGTTAACATATTTTGCGTCGATTATTTAAATGTATTAGCATTTAATTTTTTCTCAAGACAAAATATAAATATGAAAACCTAATCACGAACCACAGCACAACTAATATCACAGAATATTTTGTTTTGTCCATAACCCGTGCTGTGGTCGCAGATGTTAGAAGGAAGAAAGAAAGATGGTGGGTTTGAACCTCACTGTCGGCAGCCCTGAAGATGGTTTTCCATGGTTTTCCATTTTCACACCAGGCAAATGCTGGGGCTGTACCTTAATTAAGGCCACTGCTGCTTCCTTCCCATTCCTAGGCCTTTCCTGTCCCATCGTCGCCGTAAGACCATGTCAGTGCAACATAACAACATAAAGCAACTAGCAAAAAAAAAAAAAAAAACATAATGATATGCTAGGGTGGGCAGAGGGATCCATAGAAAGGAGAGACAAGAACAAACCTAAAAGCACAAATATGTGAATAGGTCATGCTGCTAATATCATTGTCTCACTTTCAGTAAAGAAAGTAAAAGTAAAATCACGGACTAGGGACTGGGGTAATAATAGGCCTAATAATAATAATAATAATAATAATAATAATAATAATAATAATAATAATACTGAGCTCGATAGCTGCAATCGCTTAAGTGCGGCCAGTATCCAGTATTCGGGAGATAGTAGGTTCGAACCCCACTGTCGGCAGCCCTGAAAATGGTTTTCCGTGGTTTCCCATTTTCACACCAGGCAAATGCTGGGGCTGTACCTTAATTAAGGCCACGGCTTCTTCCTTCCCACTCCTAGCCCTTTCCTGTCCCATCGTCGCCGTAAGACCTATCTGTGTCGGTGCGACGTAAAACAACTAGCGAATAATAATAATAATAATAAACATTGGTGTAAATAACATTCAGGAAACTCAATCATCAAAAATTGCCAGTGTACTTGTTAGGGAATCAAGCGATTTTTTTTAAAATATGCATGCTGATAGAATTGTTTTCTTTTGTTACAGGGTCGTTGAAACTGAGGAAGAAGCCCAACTGAGATTGAAGAAGTGGAGTGCATATTTGGAAGCAGAAGAGTTAAAGAAGGGGAAGAAAATAGGAACTCCCAGTGGTGAATTAGAACTACGAACTACTGCACAGACTACTGCATCAAACACTGTGGATTGTGACAAGAAAAAAAGTGAAACACGGACAGAGGAGATTTCAAGTAGTATAAAAGATGGTAATAGTGAAGTACCCTTAGCTGCTGATAGTAATAAAAGTTTGAATAACGTACCAGAGGGGGTTGATAATTCTGCAACAAGTGAAGTAAAAGTTGAAGAAACAAAAATTATTGTTGATGAGGATAAGCATGAGTGAATAGCCATCAAAATTAAAATACAAATATTTATCGGAAAATATTGAGTAGCTTTACCATCTGTGTGGTGTACATGTATGGGGAGCACTGTTCATGCTAAAACTATTTGTTGGTATTTTGGTGTTGCTGTGACTGTTACAGAATGCTACATGGTTTGGCTTTAAGTAGGTACCAAACCTTGTCAGAATTTCTGTAAGTTCTGGAAAGGGAACTAACAAGCGTATAAATTATGTTGAAGATAGGAAATAAAGGAGGAGGATAGGACTGCACACAAAAGATAAGCATAATGATACCGGGCGAGTTGGCCGTGCAGTTAGGAGCGCGCCGCTGTGAGGTCGCATTCGGGAGATAGTGGGTTCAAACCCCACTGTCGGCAGCCCTGAAGATGGTTTTCCATGGTTTCCCATTTTCACACCAGGCAAATGATGGGGCTGTACATTAATTAAGGCCAGGACTGCTTCCTTCCCGTTCCTAGGCCTTTTCTGCCCCATCGTCGGCATAAGACCTATCTGTGTGGGTAAAGCAAAAAAAAAAAACAAAAAACATAATGATATGCTAGGGTGGGCAGAGGGATCAATAGTAAGGAGAGACAAGAGCAAACCTAAAAGCACAAATATGTGAATAGATCATGAAGTGTTCATTTTCTGCAATTGTACATGCTATGCTCAGTTTATAAATTGGTTTTAATGATGCTTCTCTGATCGCACATGTATGTAAAGATCTGGTAATGATATTAAGTCATTATACACAATGCAAATCTGAAAGTAAAAGTTTGATTTTCCGAAACTAACAAAAGGCAGAAAGATTGAAAGAAGTATATATTATACTGTCTGTTCTGAGATTCCTAAGTGGCTTGATATTGAATATTTAGTCATAAGTTTTCTATTGAGAGTGCAGATTTTATATCAGAAATCAAAATGACTAAGTCATCTTTATGAAGGAATGTGAAGATGAATCTAACCTTCATAAAGCTATAATTCTAAAATGTCTAAAGAATGCTTGAATATTAGACCTTTCCTGAAGTCTTCTTGCATTTATTGACATTAGGAATATAAATTAAGAAGAGATAAAGTTTTCTAGGAATCTTTCAAACCGGAAAAGTTGATAGATAATGTGACATAACTGACTTGGAGATATGATTAACTGACCAGGAGTGCAGTAATCACAGATGAGGATGAGTTTTATTGCTTCAGTAATTAGCAAATGACTTGACTTAATACATCTTCTGCAGTGAATTTGGATGGAAGATTAAAGGCTTAGAACTCTGGAAAATTCTTCTCCCAGTAAATGTGCATTGTCTTTAGTATACAAAAGGTGAGAAGAAGTCAGTCACTCCATGTGACCTACACAGCTCATGTTTAGGTTTCTTCCTCCTGTGTTCCTTTTGTCCTTGAAAGGCCATAGTGACTTCACAAGTTGGTAATTTTCTTTCAGAGACCTTTGTGATGCTTACAGGTTTTGTTTGATTGGTCCAACATTTTGGAGGACAACCCCTTCAAGAGAGCCTTACATGATCAACTTGCTCAATGAGTTAACTCTTTCCATCTGACCAAAATGTACCCTAATACTTTCTATTCTAGTAGTCAGTTGGTCTGAAATTGCAAACTCTTTCAGTGCAGCATCATTAATGCAGTGTACTGTCCATGTAATGCATAATTTTCTTGGAAGTGTCAAGTTTGTTTTGATTAGTCTTGTTTAATTACTATGTTTCTATAGCATATGCAGCAACTTAAAAGGCAAGAGAGTTCACAGGTTTCACTGATCTAGATATATGATATTTCTAGATTTATTTATTTTTCTTTTCAGTTTCACCTCTATTGTTCTTGTGACATCAGATCTTCTTTGAATTTCATTCTTGTGATTTTATTGTGCAACTTCATAACCATCAGATATATATATTGCAAGGGAAGAGTTGTTAGATTAATCTGTTATCATGAATTTAGCTATGGAGGTGTTTACTTCAAACCCAAATTCCTTACTAATTCTGCTTAGTTTCTCCATATTGGTCATTAATTTGTTTTCATTAATTGTCAGACTTGCTCTATTGACAGTTTATGTCAAATTGTTGATGACAATTCCTCCATTCCAGTTCTTAAAAACTTTACATATTATGTACTTGCTATGTGTGTTGATTAGGAGCTGCCTGGCCAAGATGGTAAAGTTGTGTTCAGTTCACACAGAAGGAGGTGGGTTTGATTCTCCATCAGAAAGTTGAAACATTTAGAAATAAAATTTGCACTTCTGGAGAGGCACATGGCCCTAAAGTTCTATTAGTCTACATCAAAAATCAGTACCAGGTTGATTCCTGAGGCCAAAGGCAGCCATGCATAGAACTGCCCACTCAGTTTCACTTTGTGCTGAGATTGTAGATAGAAGATACCTTTACCTTCCACTCTTCCAGTGGACAGTGTACTGTCCATGTAATGCATAGGTTTCTTGAAAGTCACCTCTTGGAAGTGTCCAATTTGTATTGATCAGTCTTGTTTATTTACCATGTTTCTGTAGCATATGTGGAAACTTAAAAGGCAAGAGAGTTCACAGGTTTCACTGATCTAGATATATGATATCTCCGTAGCACAACGGATAGCATTATTAGATGCTATCCGCAGAGGCCTGGATTTGATTCCCAGTAGCGCCAGAGATTTAAGAATGGAAGGATGGTTGGTATGTGTTTTAGAAGGAACATGCAACTCACCTCCATTGAGGGTGTGCCTGAAAAGAGCTGCACCACCTCAGGACAAGGACACAACACCAGCTGAGATGCTGAACTTTTTGAAGAGTATTTTTGGCTTTCTGCATTTCATTGAAATAGATTTGAGATTAGTTATGTTAGATGTAAAGGCCACAGTTTGTCCCATTTAATTCGCTTTAAGTAGTCAAAGGCTTTTTTTACAGTTGATGTAGCCCATGTGGTAAACCTTATTACACTGGATTCCCTGACTTTCTCAGTCAATTGTCAGAATTCAATATATGCTCTCCTTCACCTTTCCCAAGAATGAGTGGTATTTGCATTTCAGCTATTTGTGAATGGAGAAAGGCTTTAAACCTATTGGACGATATATAGTACAGTTTTCCTTGAATGGGGAATGCAGGCAATTTTTCTATAACTCATGTTCCATTAGAGTGCGTGAATGTGGATTCACACTAGCCCTTTCACCATGTTCCAGATTGCCATAATGTGTGGTGGGAACAATGTATTATTTCAACTCCAACAGAGTCTATGGTTTTTGTTACCTCAGCTGTAATATCATCCATACAGCAGCATTCCAGCTGCCCAACTTCGTTATAAATTTCTTCACATGAGATTAAAAAGGCAGGTTTATAGATTGTCTAGTACTATCCTATCATTAAATGTTAGAGTCTGAAGTGAGGAGATGAGTTTTGTATTTCCGATTAACTTTGTTATCACATGTTTCATTTTGTTTTGAATTAATGTGTGCTCACAGAACTATGTAATTATCCATTCATTAATTAATTCACTGGCAATTTCAGCTGATAAGAAAGAACTCTTCTTTCAAGTGAAACAAAAGCTGAAAAAGTAGGCATTTTGATATAACCATCCAGCTATTTCTTTGAGCTGTGAAGATCTATAGTTGTGTGTGTCATCATTATTATATTATACAGTATTCTGCCTAGTGGCAGATCCGTGTCTTGGTACGAAGAATTTCTGACGCCAGTGTTCCCTGTTTTCAGCTTCTTCCTGCAGTCTGCTGTATCTCCTTCTATCTTTCATGTCATCCAGATGTTGAATTCTTCTTCTTCTTCTTCTTCTTCTTCTTCTTCTTCTTCTTCTTCTTCTTCTTCTTCTTCTTCTTCTTCTTCTTCTTCTTCTTCTTCTTCTTCTTCTTCTTCCTCGTCCTGCAGTTCCTTTGATCTTCCCTTCAATGATGTCGTGTATGGCATATGAGGCATTCCTGATGAAACATTTGATACCATGTGGTAAAAGTAATCACAGCAGATCACCTCTCACCTGTCCGCCTCCATAGCACAACAGATAGCACTATTAGCTGCCATCCTCAGAGGCCTGGATTCTATTCCCGGTAGTGCCAGAGTTTTAAGAATGGAAGGATGGCTGGTATGTGATTGAGAAGGTACACGCAACTCACCTCCGTTGAGGGTGTGCCTGAAAAGAGCTGCAAGAGGACACAAGTTTACTTTATCTCTCACCCAGCTGGAGTTCTCTTTTTGTGGTAGGTGGCAACAAAAGTGCATTCTCTTACGGAGACCTGCACCTTGTAGTTGAGATAACAATAATAACAAAAATAATAATAACAAATTATTACAGAGTTGGAATTAAGGGAGTGGGAGAGCCTCAGAGCTGGACGAGGTAATTATGAGAAAAACCCAACTCTTCAGACTTTACCATGTATTTAGCAACCTTGGTTTGCCCTTTTTTCCCTCGAAATAATTAACAAATATATTATAACAATTTTTTCATATATCTGAAGCCATCTCTTTTCAGTTTCACTCAGTTAACTTATAAATGTTAGGTTCTTCAGGCTGCCAAAACTAAGTTTGAATAAAATTTATAAACTACCTGAAAAAAGAACATATCGTAACAGGATTTGTACCTTAAAAAGAAACAACATAATTAAAATGGAATGACGTGTTTCTTTCTTGAGTGTGATTTAATAGAATGTGATGATGTTCTTCCAAGAATGAAACTTGTCATTCTGTTTTAATTAAGTTGTTTATTTTTCAGGTGTAATGCTGTTACCATATGTTTTCTTTTTCAGGTAGTTTATAAATTTACTTATTCAAAGTTAGTTTTGACAGACTGGAAAACCTAAATTAATTAATTAATTAAAAGTTTAAATAAGATAAAAAAGTAAAATGAGTTCAAAGAAAAAGATAAATTCAATAAACTATACTAGAAAATCTATCAGTTAATAACAAAGTTTGAAAACTAGTCAACAAGATTCATGCTCACAGAGCACTGGAGATTTCTAAGGTGAATGTGTGCACATAAATTGAGGTTTACAGTCCAGTTTTACTAGTTTGAACTGGTACATTCAACAGTTACATAATACCTATCTCCTTCATCACCATAAGATCTGTCTGTGTCGGAGTGACGTAAAGCAACTTGTAGAAAGAAAAAAAAAAAGAAAAAAAACAACCAAACACTCCCTCAACCAGGAGAGGAGTTGCATCAGACATAGGAGTCTTCACATGTTAAAGTAAAATAAAAGGATATTTGAGTTTTAAACCTTTTGTGAATAACTACCAAACATCCTAATTGGGAATTCATCCTCCAAATAAGGAGCTAGGCTCTCTCTTTACATAAAAGGCCCTTAAAAAAAGCTCCAAACTAGAAAAAAATTAGTTTTTAAAAAGGTTAGGGATTCCAAAAATCATAACAATCCCAAAAGAATGACCTAAGAAAATTAATTAATGGGGCAGAGTGCCCAGTTTAACTTGGGGATAAGCCCAACCTTCACTGCAACTAGGAGGAGGAAAACCAATCTTGAAGGTTAAATTTAGAAAATAACTAGTTGCATTAAAAGAAAAAAGATGAGGATGCATGGGGTAAAGTATTAAATGGCACTAATATTTTCTTTGCAATTTAATTGAAAAGACCAAAAGTCCTACCCTAACAGTTACATAATACCTACTTAAGAGCCTATAAAATATCTCCTTCGTTGCCATAAGACCTATCTGTGTCAGTGTGACGTAAAGCAACCTGTAGGGGAGAAAAAAAAAAAAAAACCAACCACTCCCTCAACAAAGAGAGGACTTGCATCAAATGTAGGAGTCTTCACATGTTTAAGTTTGCCCTTTGTTTCACATGAAGAGAGCGCCAAGAATACGACCAGTGAGTCACTGGATCGCCTTGTTATATGCAGCAGGCTGGCACCTGATTGGGCACAGTTAGTGCCATCTTACCAACCCCAAAAACAAAATTTATCATGGCAATATAGGGTTCCATAAATTCCTGCGAGATAGCATGCAATATAATAAAAGAAGGGTAGGGTGTGCAAGTGGAACAATATGCCAAGCCTCAGTCATGGTTATACCAAGGTCTTGGGGGTTATTTGAAGATGACATGCAAGATAAAAGCAAGAAGGTTAGACTAAATATAGGGAAGACTGTATTTTCATCTAATAATAATAATGTATGTATGTATGTATGTATGTATGTTTAGTCCTCAGCCCGAAGGCTGGTTGGATCCTCAACAGCTCTGCCATCAGCTGTCATAGATGGCCTAGGCATCACTGAAGAGGCGTACTAGGGAAATGAGGAGTGAGGTAGTTTCCCGTTGCTTTCCTCACCGAGCCAGAAGTTGCTATTACATATCAGTCTGCCAAGCCCACTGAAATGCATGCACCAACCGACCCTATGAGCAATATTTTCACACCATTCATAGCAGGGACTGGCTGCAGAAGGAATGGCATTACCAGCATCACTCATACCTCAGTCACTTTCATTTTGTCAAAGCCAAGGATAAAGCTGAGACAGATCAATGAAAGTAACAAGATTGCTCTAGCCCATACCAGAAGACATAGTGCACTGTAAATACTAGGTCCCGCCAGCAAGGGCATATAATAATAATAATAATAATAATAATAATAATAATAATAATAATAATAATAATAATAATAATAATAATAATAATAATAATAATAATCATCATTATTATTGTTTACTGCTAATTACTTATCCTATTTGGTATAAACTTATTGTTATGAGATAGCATAGAACAGCATGTGTGTAACTTATGGTTTAAATTCCTTGACAGTGAAAAAATAAATATGTGAGTGTCTAATGAAGATCAAAATGTCAAAGTATTTTACCCTGGAGCCTTCTTCTATTCTGTTGTTACCACAATGTTCTTCCGTCAGTTTATCACATATTTGGTAAAGCAAGTAATATTTTCCTGTATCCTGGATTGTTATAGCAGAATGTATATGTATTTTCATTGTCATGTTATTATTGAACTGTGAAGTTAAGTAAATACATTAAACACATTCTAAATTACATTAAACATTGAAGAAATATTGTCCATATATCATTATTTCATGTTATTCCTCTTCTCTTTGTACTAGATATTGGTGAACACTAAAAAAACGCCTCACTGTTTCCTATCCACTCCTTGATAATGTTTAACCATTTCAAATCATGATGTTATAATCATTAGTTTTCCAATTTTATTGGAACGAGTCTTGCCTTACCAACAAGAGAACGTGAATTTCAGAGAAGAATTTGAGAGCCACAAATGCAAAAGCAATAGGTAAAATTCAGAATGGAATGCGTGCGTCGATTCTTCAGGGTCTAGCAATGCTAGAGCAAAAGGAACCACTGTATTACAAAGACTGACCGACAGACTAACTGAGGAGTCATAGATTTATCATGCTACTGTACCTGGTGACAGAGGCGGGTGACAGAGCACCGGGCGTGAACAGGCAGTAGTTTCTGGCATGGCGAAGTACAGACATATTTTGAACATGTAGTAACTGGTTGTTTTTCTTTAACCAAATATGAAACATTTTTTACTGAGATAGAAAAAGCTAAAAACAAATTTTTATTTTCAGTGTTGTACAAGGAATAAAAAAATACTTTTTGCTGTATATTGCCTGAGATTGTAACTTTTATTTTTTTTTGTTGGAAATCCACTGTTGTTATATTTTTTGTACTCTAGAAGATAAAATGGTAACTTACGTAAATTAATCTGTTAATTTTCAAGACAGCTCTGTATTACAAGAGTGTGATTTTCTTAATAATCTCTTGCAATTTCCAGTTTGAGGTATTAAACAAAACTGATAGTTACTAATTTTGAATTTACATAGCTTTTAAGTTATGGAAAAGAACAAACTAGTAACAAATCAAATCATACATAGAAAGATTGGAACTTGGATAGAAACATGTTAATAGGATAAACACAATGACATGTTGGCATCAGGAGAGGGAACAACTGGAAGAGGAGACAAACATGAAATCACAAAAGGACAAGAACAACCTTCATATTTTCATACACTGCTGTCTTAAAATAATTAAGACTCTCTTCTCACCAACCTCAGTTCTTTCACATCCATTTCTTCTCAGCCTCTACTGAGCTACTTTCTACTTCCTACATATCAACCCTCATTGAGACACATTAATTATTATTTAGCATATGCCCCATGCAATCAAGTTGAGTACAGAAATAAATTATATACATATTTACATACAAGAAAGCAATGAACAAGAAAAGACTCCTTACAACTGCATGTCAAGATCATTGATCCACTGTATTGCTTCTGGAGTTGCCATCAGAAAATCCTCTTTGCTGCCTGTGTACGCCTGCATTTCATACTCTGACAATATGGTGTATGGTTTGTCATGCAGCTCCGCAGTCACACGCAGGTGTCGGCAGATTGTTCCATTTAAACAACATGCCTCTGTATCTGCCATGGCCTGTTCTTATTCTGTTCAGAGCAGGCCATGTTGTACGTGGTAGCTGAAATCCATTTGGAAGTTTGGCATTCGAGAATATACTGTGCTCCGTTGTTGCTTCCCACTGTCTTTTCCACTCTGTAGTTGGGTTGTAGCCTCTAGCAACCCTGTCTAAGGCGTTACGTAAAGTTGGATGGCGTGAACGTAATCTGTTTTGGTTTATAGTTCGTAGATCTTCATGAACAGGTAGATTGGGGTTCCTTATTTTATTAAATTTTTCATGAGAGCGGTGGATCTGCGTAAATCAGTTGGCATTATTCCAGATAAAAGCGGGAGCCAATGAGTTGGCGTAGATCAAATCGTGCCAGTTATTATGCGCATAGTGGAATTCAATTCAGTATCAATAAGTCTTGTGTGATGACTGTTCATCCATACTGGAGCACAGTACTCAGCACTTGAATACACCAAGCCTAAAGCTGAAGACCGTAAAACGCTTGCCAAAGAACCCCAGGTAGTTCCACAAAGCTTATGAATGATGGTGTTATGTGTTTTCAGTTTCTGTGCTTAGTTCAGCAGATGTTGCTTGTAGGTTAGTGTTCGATCCAAGGTTACTCCAAGATATTTTGGGTTCCAGTTGTGGTGAAGTATACTGCCACAGAAACTCATGTTCAATATAGTATTTGCTAAGTGATTGTTTACGTGGAAACAAGACACCTCTGTTTTATTGGTGCTGGGCTTGAGTCTCCAGTTCCTGAAGTAAGTTTCCAAAATGAACAAATCCCTTGTTAACATCTCTTCAGTTTTCTCCAGTTCTTTGTGTTGCACAGCTAACGCTATATTATCAGCTTAGCAGAATTTCCGTGATGTAACTTCAGGAAGATCAGATATATATATATAAGCTGAACAGGAGTGGCGATAGGACTGACCCTTGAGGCAAACCATTTTTAAGCTTCCTCTCCTTGTTCACATTGTTCCCGATGATAACCTGAAGCCTCCTATCACTCAGCATATTGTTAATAAGTCTTGCTATCTTTCTGCATGGTATGACCCGGAGAAGTTTATAGACCATACCTTCCCTCCACACGGTATCAAATGCAGCAGTGAGATCGACAAAACCAACAGATGTTTACAATTTTCTTTGAAACTCCATTTCTATGAATGTTGTAACTGCCAAAACTTGATCACAACAGCATTGTTTACATTCAGTGTTTAACATTTACTGCATAACACAAAAACAAGAAACACTCAGTTTTGCACGTTATTGAGTGGCTGTGCATGAAATATCGTTCCGTATATAGTGAGGAGAATGACTCTTCCATTGTGGTATTATTTTGTTATATTGGTCTGAAGCCTACCTTGATCCATGGGAATGTGCTGTAAAATGACACTGCTTATTCTGTTAAATATGAGAGACATGGAGGTGTAGGATAAGAAGAAATAAACAGAGGAAAAGCAAAGAGACAAAGACAGGTTGAATACATATGGGAACTAATTAGGAACATGGATCAAACGCAGAAGGAGAAAACGAACCTAACAGGTCAATTTAACCCATATGTGCCCACTGTTGATATTTGTCGACATGAATATCTGAATAGTGTTGATCTTATTTTGGTAAACAGGAAGAATAATTTTGAGGTGCATTGTTTACAGTTCATTGTTTAACATTTACTGCATAACACAAAAACAAGAAACACTCAGTTTTGCACCTTATCGAGTGGCTGTGCATGAAATATTGTTCCGTATATAGTCAGGAGAATGACTCTTCCATTGTGGTATTATTTTGTTATATTGTTACTTTTATTAGTAAAATCAGACTCTTGTGTTAATTGTAATTATGAAACATGTGTTTAACAGATTTTAAATTCATTTATGGCATATTGATAGTAATTTTTTTTCTAGCAGAGCACGAAAGTTCCACTTATAGAGTATATATTTTTTAAAGGATTGTGATAACAATGGGATAGGAGTGGGAAGGAATCAACCTTGGCCTTAATTAAGGTACAGCCTCAGCATTTGCTTGGTGTGAAAAATGGGAAACCAAGGAAAACCATCTTCAGAGCTGCAGACAGTGGAGTTCAAACCCACTATCTTCCAAATGCAAGCTGATAGCTGTGTGACCCAAACCACGCGGTCTCTTGCTCGGTTCATTTATTCTTCTCATATTGACTCAAGCAGATTGTTAGTACAATCGAGAAATTAGAAGACATCCTAGATGCTAATACAGTCAAAACTCTCTTCTGTGGACACCGTCTGTTCCGTGGAAAAATGTCCGTTACAAGAGTTGTCCACTAAAACAAGGTTGTAAAAATTAATCAAACATTTTAACGGCAAAGAACATCCATCTTCAATATAAACATGCATCTTTATTTTGATTATTCTAACTAATTTCCAACTAAGTATTCGCCTAGGAGATATTACAAGTGATTTTTCAACCTTTACATTCATTACAGCTTCGGGTAGCAATAATTCAGCTGGGTGTACAAATTTAGCACATTATTCTTTACTGAGCAAATTCTTAATGGAAATAATAATGACCCAGCGTGATACACAAATTATTTTTTCAGTTAACCTCAACTTTCATGTTATTTGCAATTTCTCATGCTTTTTCTTGTAACATTGGTCCACTCACTTACAGTTTCTTTGCTCAAACACGTTTCAACCACTCATATACTGTCATGTTCACTTCTGCAAAAACTGACTTCCACTTTCCTTTTATTCCTCAATTCTTATTTTCATCTCACTTGCTTAAAATGTCATTTTTAGTCTTCACAATTGTGTTTTCCCACAATTTAATTTTTCAAGGAGTTTTTCTCACTAAAAGTCCTTTCGCACTATGTTTTTTCTTGTCTCGAGTTCTAAACATGCTCATCCCTCTTACTCATGTTTGCTGTAATATACAACGGGTGATTGGTCCGCCTTGTCAATGTATTATCAATATCTAATTTTATAATGTTTCACTCGTACATGTTTCGAGAGCCCCAACCCATCATGTTTTATGTAAAACAGAATAATCTTAGATCTTGAGATATGGGAAATGTCGATGTTGATGTAGAAATCGCTGATGAAGGGAGTTTGGGCTCCTGAAACATGTACGAGTGATTATAAAATTAGATATCTATATATAAGTATAAAATAAGAGTTTTGTCTGTACATTGCTCGGAATTTAAAAAGGATGGTATTTCTGTATCAGTCGAGTCCATAGTAGCAAGGAAATGCACTTTTTAATTTTCTGTAATTTCTGTCTGTCTGTCTGTCTGTCTGTCTGTCTGTCTGTCTGTCTGTCTGTCTGTCTGTACACGCATCACGAGAAAACGGCTGAAGAGAATTTAATGAAAATCAGTATGTAAAGTCCAGGTATAAGTCGCTACAATCTAGGCCATAAATAATCTTATTCACGCTCGGAGAAAGGGTAGTTTAGGGAAGGCTTAAAATTTAAATCTCTAATATTTGTGTTATTAGTGGTCCTATCGTAATGAAAATTGGTATGCAAAGTCGAGAAATAAGTCGCTACAATCTAGGCCATAAATACCCTTATTCACGCTGAAAGAAATGGTAGTTTAGGGGAATCCTAAACTTTAATTCTCAAATTTTTATGTTATTAGTGGTCCTATCTTAATGAAAATCGGTATACAAAGTTGGGAAATAAGTTGCTACAATCTAGACCATAAATAATTTTATTCACAGGGAGTAGAATGGTGTTTTAGGGGTAGGCCTAAAATTTAATTCTCAAATATTTGTGTTATTAGTGGTCCTATCGACAAATACTACATTACTAAAGTTATATAGTATTAAATTTCCGATCATTTATGTCTTATACATTTTTACCGTATCGGCTATAACAGAGATATTAATGGATTTGGATTTTTGTTGCTAAGTCCATATCAGCGCCAAGTCACAAGAAAATGGGTAAACAGAATTTAATGAAAATCAGTATGTAAAGTCGGGGCATAAGGAACTACAGTGTACACTATAAATAATTTTGTAAGACGCCCTAATATCACAGAGTCGAAAGAAAACTAAATATGAAGGCCTACATTACAGAAAGCTCATAACATTCAGCAACAATACCATTACATTGCTCATTGTTTTTTGTGATGTGCTTTGTGTCTTCTGCTGCCAGTCACGTCCGATAGATGGTATTACTGCTGTTTACCGAGTATTTTTTAAACTTGCTTTACGTCGCACCGACACAGATGGGATAGGAAAGGGCCAGGAGGGGAAAGGAAGTGGCCCTGGCGTTAATTACGGTACAGCCCCAGCATTTGCCTGGTGTGAAAATGGGAGACCACAGAAAACCATCTTCAGGGCTGTCGACAGTAGGTTTCAAACCCACTACCTCCCGGATGCACGGTCACAGCTGCACACTTCTAACCGGACGGCCAACTCGCCCGGTCGTACCGAGTATAACAGCTTGCCTGAATATTGGCGGGAAGTAGGTGGGGAGTTAGATAACTTTCTTCTTTAGCATGCCATTCCTGTGGCTTATAAATTTTCTGGTACTACTGGTACATAACGCACTGGTTCATCATAGCATTCGAGCTATTCAATCCCTACTCTGATGCACTCATTGGAATGAGCAGTGTGTATATTTAACAGAATAATGGCCAAGGAGTGCTCACGGCTGTCTGCGGCCTGGTCATTCCAGCACTGGAACTTTGGCCTGTTATATCAGCTTCTTCTTCTTCTTGAGGCGCCTTCTCCTAGCGGAGGTTGGCGGTCCACATAGCCAGCTCTGGACGTGATGTTGCAGCATGGAAAGCATCTTCTGAAGTGCAGTTGTGCCATCTTCGGATGTCCTTCAGCCATGAATTCTTCCTCCTGCCAACAGACCTTTTCCTTTGTATTTTACCTTCAATGATGAGTTGTAATAGCTGGTACTTCTCGCCTCTCATAATGTGCCCTAGATATTGGGTTTTTCTTTTTTTAACAGTAAGTAATAGTTCTTTTTGTTTCTTCATGCGATGAAGGACTTCGTCATTTGAAATTTTCAGCACCCATGGTATTCGGAGTAGGCGGCGATATAGATACATTTCAAAAGCATTAATTCTTTTTTCTAGATTTTGGTCAAGGGTCCAGCTTTCACATCCAAAGAGAAAAATGAAGAATACATAGCACCGAATCATTCACATTCTTAATTGCACGCTTAGGTCCGATTTGGTAAAGAGCTGTTTCATGCTAAAAAATTGCCTCCTGGCCTGTTCTATTCTAGATTTTATCTCTTTCTTGGAATCACATTCCTCATCTAGCACAGTACCCAAGTATTTGAAGGAGGATACTTGTTCAATCTTACTGCCGTTTATTGACAGGGTTGCTGGAATTTATCTTTTAGAGAAGACTACAACTTTGGTCTTGGAAGCGTTGACAAACAGGCCAAACTCTTCACTGCGCTAGACTAATTTGTCTATCATGCGTTGGAGCACAGGTAATTCATTTGCTATGACAACAGTATCATCTGCGTACCAGATATTGTTAATTGCCTGTCCATTTATAACTATCCCACTGTTTTCCTCCAACAACACTTCCTTAAATATTGCCTCAGAATAAATGTTGAATAAGAGAGGTGACAGCACAAAACCCTGACGAACACCTTTTCTGATTGTAGTCGCTTCTGATGTTCTTTGGTCGATTTTGACATCTGCGGTTTGTTTCCATTACAGTGCGCTGATAATGCGTAAATTGCATTGGTCAATACCAGTCAATCTTAATATCTCTATCATCTTTTCATGTTTCACAGAGTCGAAGGCTTTTTTATAGTCAATAAAACAAGTATATACATCGACATTCATGTCCCTGCACCTCTGTACTAGTACATTTAAGGAGAAGAGTGCTTCACGTGTGCCGACCCCATTTCGGAAGCTAAACTGGGTCTGATCCATATAAGATTCACATTTCTTGTAAATCCGGGTGTGTATGATTCGCAGAAATATTTTGAGGACATGGGACATCAAACTAATCATACAGTAATCATCACACTGGGAGGAGTTCTGCTTCTTCGGTATTGGTATGAAAGTTGATCTCAGCCAGTCAGAAGGTATCTTTCCTGATGTATAGATGATGTTGAACAACGATGTTAGTAGACTGAGGCCGGTTGAGTCCTGTTCAGCTATAACTTTAACAACTTCGGCGTAATTTCTGTCTGAACCAGTGGCTTTACCATTCTTCTGAAGTTTAATGGCATTCAATACTTCACTCTTTGTTATTTCAGGACTGGCTTCATTGATTCTTTGGTCAGGTGGTGGAGGATCATCTTTGTCATCATTGAAGGGATATTCGACGTATTCCTTCCATCTTTTAAGTTTTTCTTCAACTCCTAAAATAATCTCATTGTTTGTGTTCCTTAATATTTGTCCGTATCGCTTCTTTTGTAGACCACTCAGCTCTTTCACCTTTTTATATAGGTTAAAGTGATCATGCTTCTCCTGAAGTTCCTCGATTTCCTTGCATTTGTCAGACATCCAGGATTCCTTTGCTTCTCTGCATTTTCTACGTATCTCTTTGTGTAGATTTTTGTATTTAACGGGGTCTTTATCTTTATATTTCCTCCTTTCATTCATAAGCTCCAGGATTTCATCAGTCATCCAGTTTTGCTTTTTGCTGCTGTTGACGTATCCAATGTTATTTTCCTGGACTTGAGTTATCAGCTAGTGTCCGTTAAAAGTGAGAAAATGTGCAGTTTTTCATTTGACCGAGTATTTTCTATGATAACTTTGCTTTAATCTCTACATTCCTACTGACGTTTTTGTAATGGCCTAAGTTAACTGCAGTTAGGAAAACCACAAAGATAGTCTTTCTGAGAATCCCGCACCGAAGCACGGGTACATCAGCTAGTTGATAATATATTGACAGGGCAGACCAAACAATCATCAGCCAATACGGACCAACTAAGAGACCGAAAATGGTCAAATTTGTTAAATCATGTTTACTGGGCGATTGAAATGCTATGGTATTTCTGCCTCAACAGTCAGCACATGAAAGTCTCTCCCTTGTCAAGTTTAACTGAACTACCTGACCTCGACTTTTATCAGCAACAATCTGGTTTACGAATAGAATGATGTAAGATATGCTGTAAAACCCCTTGGTATCTTGTGAGTAATCAGTCACTGGTAGCATTCCCGGGCAAGTAGAATTCTCAGAATGTACACTAATTAGTACACAAGATGACCCTAATGAAAGGTTTGGAAGGAGCTCTATACAGAACAATTTTCACGACTGCTTCAGCATTCCTACATACGTTTCATCTCTCTTTTTCCTTAGACACGAAATAGTACAACATTCAAAAGAAATTCCCTTATGTCTGCAGAATGATATTAAGAGAAAGAATGACATAGCCTTGTGTAAAGAAAGTGTTCTGGAACACGTAAAGTGTCCGCTTAAGACAAGCGGACGAGACTAATGGCGATGTCCGCTGACCGGAATTTGAGGTGTCCACTTAAATGAGGCTTATTTAACACATGTCTTATGTAAAATAAAATTGGTTCCTTGGGAAAGATGTCTGTATAGAGAGGTGTCCACTGAACAAAGGTGTCCATTAGGGCAGGTTCGACTGTATATACATAGAACCACTTGAAAATGCTTTTTATAGTGACAGGGGTAGCAATGGTGAAGAGTTGTATGGGGATATATGAAGTCTCTCTGGCAATCAGGTTCGGGCTGGTTCTGAACTAGTTTGTACAAAACTGACTGAAAATCATACCTGCCAACTTTTAGAACCCAAAAATAGGAAGATTTTTTAATTCTTGGATTTCATCACGTATATTTCACCACAGTCTACGTGAAAATAGGTCAGGATAAAAGGCATACATACCTACAGTTACAATGCGAATTGATCATTAAATTTAAAATCTTAAACTACGAAAACATAAAAATGGTTACAAGAAAATGTACCTAATCACTCTCATTTATGACACTTACATACGAATAATAATATTTATGTCACACCGACACACACAACAAAATCCATAATACCATATTTTCTCGCGTAATTAATGCACTTTTTTGACGAAAAATACAGGCGAAAACTGCGGATGCGTAAATTATTCACGGAATTCAGATCTTTACAAATATAATATAAAGACAATTGGTTCAACTCATTTGCGATTATCGTCATACAGCGTAAAATTCCGGCGTGAGATTTTTTCTGAAAAGTCAAATATGGTACATCAGGTAAGTTAGACACGTGGGTTTCAAGTACCGACACTAGAAAATATTCTTCTCATTACGAGCTGAAAATACGACCTGAATGGCATACCGAAAAAAAAAGAAAACTATCCAACACGAGAAGGGCCGGGCATCGAAGAAGGGACCCTGCTACACTACCCCAAACCGTTCGTATCTAATCTTGTACGAGTGACGTGTCCATCCATCCTTTCTGTTGAATACGAACGTGGATCACTCGCGGAAATTTTGCTTTAGGGTTTAGGCATTGTTTTTCGTTTTAGAACAATGTAAGGTGTAACCTTTCTGCCATCAGCAAGCATTGCAGTACATCGTTGTTTTTGGCTTCCGATAGCGCGTACGATAACACTATATGTTCCTTTCTTATCGATTCTTCGACTTTGTGGCGTACGGAAACTGATTGGCGTCTGACGTGCGGTTCCTATAAAGGGAGATCAAATATTCCTTCATTTCACGCTTCTCAATCACAAAGCGATGACAATGGTTGAAATCATTCATCATTTTTTGGCATAATGTTGTTCTTCGTCGAAGAGAAAGTTCATTTCTCTTCAGAAAATTAATCAAGCCTCGGCTAACCTTCAAATCCGAGATACTGATTCCATGTGCCGCGGCTATTTCTCATTCTTTAAAATACAGCATTTCGTGAGAAACGGCTTATCCAACATTGCCCAACAAAATCATATATTTAAGCAGATAATCCTCTACTTGCAGAAACTTGCCGCTTTTTGGTCCGCGAAATGCTTTGGGAGACTTGTTGGCCGCTTGAAGTGCACTTCTGTTACCGCGGTAGCGTACGTTTCATTTGGACACTGAATACTTGCTGCCTGCTGCTCTATTCCCGTATGTTGCGACGTAAATGATCACCGCGAGTTTGTATGATGCAGTATTACTGGAATACTGCGTACTGACAAACAATTTTGAGATCACAGAAGGTCCCGTACCCGAAACACTCGCAAAACTAGTGCAGTGGGATTTCCTGACGGCTAATAACAGCAAGTTGCCCTGTGTGTGGAATGCCTGCTTCGCGATAGGAAGCCTGCTACTTGAGTAGTTGGCATCTTTATTTCGAAACGCATCCGGAGCTGAGTGATGGATGTTCGAAGTTGTGGGTGCGTCAAATAAGTGAACATTTCTTTTTCTCCACTTTGGACCCAAAATTATTGGGATGCGTAAATTATGCAAGGGCGTTAATTACGCGAAAAATACGGTAGTTTCCCTTAGACGGTAAAATGAACGGAAATTTATAGGTATCTCTGAACACTTGGAGATAACGTTTGTTATATTGTTTGGCCATAACGAGAAAAGAAAATGCCAGAAACTGTCATCGACAAGAACCCCCTTAAAAACATTAAATTCATTAAAATTATGCACTTAAATACGCGAAACTACCACATGCAAAACAATTCAATATGTCCCATACATTATTAACAAACGACTTTGACAGAGAGGGGAAAAAACACGTAGCCTACCACTCCGACGAAACTGCGCACGGAAAAGATGTCAACAGCGCGCGAACAGCACAATAAACTCGTTCTTTCGTCCCGATTAACTGAGTCGCTAGCGCGCGCTAGCCTCCTGCTTGCAGGACGATTGGCGCCCCGAATCCCCAGCTGCATAAAGCGCGCACGCTGTTGTGGTGTGCGGGAAACACGATACACGGAGGCGACGGACGAAACACTCACGAAATAAAGCAACAAATAAATACGCTTGAAAATAAGGTTTCGTAAATTACACAAGTACGAAAGAATTTATCCTTTATCGAAGGGGAAGAGTATTGGCGGTACTAGAGATTATATTAGTAAAAAATCGGAAGAAGTAAAAATAAATCGGAAGACGAGTTAAAAACCGGAAAGTTTCTGGGTAAATCGGAAGGGTTGGCAGGTATGGAAAATGGTGCAATCCACGTAGAGGATGGTGTGTTGAGTGAAAATGAAGTGAGTCGTGACTCATGTTAGTGATGAAGCAGCTAGTCCACTACCATGTACGTCTTCAAGTTATTCTGATGATAGGCAACACAAATGTAAGAAAACTTGAGTATGAAAGTATCCTCACTTATTACCAGAAGTGCATTTTAACGGGGTATCCCACTACCTCAAAACAAGGGAAAAACAAGCAAGGTGCACGCAATGTGGTAATTGCAGTCAGGAAACAGTGCAAGAAAATGTAATGTTGGCTGCCTTGTCCTTTACTTTGGCACATTTCACTCAGCTAAAATAGACTGTGTTATAAAAAAAGAGAGTGTAGCTTCAAAACACAGACTTAACTGTTCATAGTTTTGTGTTTTTCTTATTTGTAGTGACCATACTTGCTCAAAATTTGGTAATAACAAGTAATATAAACAAATTAAAACTGTTTAGAGAGATACTCATGCAGTGTTTGACTGACCTAAATCAGTGTTGAAATGAATTTGAATGTTTTGTGACTTGGTAAAACTAGTGGAGCAAAGTGAAATAAGGAGATTCATGGTGGTAGAACCCAAATGTTCTAAAGGTGTTCAAGTGAAAGAAAAAGGCTTTCAGATCTTAACAGGAGAGGGCAGCAGAAAGTCATGGGAACTGACTTACCTGGAAGAGAATAGCTGTCAGGCAGGTGAAAGATGGCATGAAGAACTTAACATACAGGCAAGAGAAAGAAAAGTAAGATTGCAAAAAGCGGGGGGGGGGGGGGGATGAAACAAGATCTTGGAATGATGGTTTGCATCACAGACAAAAATGACCACACATCCATCCGAGAGTTTGATATTATTGTAATGGAAGAAATATGCTGAGAGTTTAATGAATGAGCGAGGGAGGGAGATTCCTGGTAGAGGAGCATTATAATGCAATCGAGGGAGCTCGAACAGTCTCAGTCAGTCAGTTCACTGATCTTCCTGAGACAGAATAAATGATCCGAGATGAAGCTACCTTTGAATGACACTGAACTGTATGGAGACTGCAAAGAAGATACAAGACAAGAATACAATTAGACTGGGCCAAAATCCAAGAGGGGCTGATGACCTTAGATGTTAGGCCCCTTTAAACAACACGCATCATCATCAGCAAGCAAATCCAAGAAATGTCAAGAAGACTGACCAAAGATGTGAAAAATTGTTGAAGGGCAGAATGTATAAGCAAGAAAGTAGGCCATGGAGGATATATGAGGACAAGTTTTTTTTTGCTTGTTACTTTACGTCGCACCGACACAGATAGGTGTTATGGCGACGATGGGATAGGAAAGGCCTAGGGGTTGGAAGGAAGCGGCCTTGGTCTTAATTAAAGTACAGCCTGTTGTGAAAATGGGAAACCACGGAAATTCATCTTCAGGGCTGCCGACAGTGGGATTCGAACCCACTATCTCCCGGATGCAAGCTTACAACCGTGTGCCTCTGACCACATGGTCAACTTACCCATTATGAGGACAAATGCCAGGAAGTGAGAAGAAATGGTGATGCTTAGATAAGTAGTCCAATTGACACTGGCTGACCAGAAAACACATAAAGACTGCTAGAATTGAAAACCAAATCCAGGAAAGACCCCATGTAGGGATTAGAAATAAATATGTGAACTGGATTAAAGCCACTTGTATATATTTAGCAAAGCCAAGCTTTCTGCCAAATTGCATTGGCCTTTTTTTTTTTTTTTTTCTTCTTTACGTCGCACCAACACCCAACACAGATAGGTGTTATGGTGACGATGGGATAGGAAAGGCCTAGGAGTTGGAAGGAAGCAGCCTTGGTCTTAATTAAGGTACAGCCTGTTGTGAAAATGGGAATGAAGGGCATATGAAGGTTTGCCTCTTTGACAGTGAGCAAAGAAATTCTTCGAAGGAATGTAGAAGTCACGACCATACTACGCATGGCTCCCACTAACTGGACTCATGAATCGTCGCGCTGTACTGTGGTGGTTGAGAGGGAAGTTATTGATTCACCGCCCTCTCTCGATAGTTTCTTGACTGTGTCGCGCTCTGCCATGGTGGTGTTATGCATGTATTTCTGGAGTACAGGTCTCCATGAATTTGATAACTTGAAGTCGTCTTCCCTGTTGATGTTATTCGGGTGCAGCTCTATCTCTATGGCTTCCCTTACAAGTCGAGCATAGAAGTCTTTTACAGGCGCGATGACCTTCGCCTGGTCAGTTGTACTTATCCAAACCCCTCCGTGTTTGTTGAATTTGATTTTGCAGCAAATGTCTGCTGGCTTCTGCCAGAAACTTCTTTGCTCCAGTTGTTTTGCAGATGATGTTTAATCTTGATCCATGAAGGTATCATGTCACTGTCATCTTCATAAGTCCTCACACCACCACCCCTGCCAAAAAGCAGCTCTCCTTTGAACGTTATTTACTAGGGTGAATAACATTACAGATGCTGATAATCACTCAAGTGTATTAAGAGAACTGACAGCATCCAAGAAAAATGGCTATACATCAGGAGATATAGCCTGAGCTGTGAAGATCAGGGAGCCTAACAGGGATAGTACAAACCAGAACTACAGGAAAAAGAAAAAAAGTATTCCTTTCTTACATGGCAGGTATAACCGACAGAATTCTTAGGAAGTACAATATAATTCCAGTTTTCACCACAGACTGAAAGCTCAAATCCCTGTTTCGACCAGTCAAGGAAAAACCACCTCTTGAAACACCGGGCGTCTACGAAGTTCTATGTGGTTGTGGTCGTTCATATACTGTACTGGCATGACAAAAAGGCTTGTTAGCACCAGGGTGAAAGAACACATCAGGTCAGTCAAGAATGTCACTCCTTCATCCTCCATGGAGAATGCTATAAGGCAGTTTGCCAAAGCAGAACATTTCTACAGTACAGACCATTTCAGTTTAGTCCTGCTTTAGACATTATTCGGAAGTGGAATTTAAAATTTTCAAGAGAAGAAAAAGGACTTTCTGTTACAGAATTCTTAGAAAGGGTTGAAGATATTGCAGCATGTACATCTATGTCCCTAGATTTGTTTGTTCCCGTTATTCCTGGTATGTTAGAAGGATGTGCTAGTAAATGATTCTGGTTGAACAGATATAAAATTCAATGCTGGTCTGACTTCACGAGAGAACTCAAGGTTAGGTTTGGCCTACCTGATATGGATTTTATCCCCAAACAGAAAATACTTAGGAGAACGCAAGGTCCAGAAGAACCTATCAATGAGTATGCTACTGGTATTCCTATATTGTTTAATCGCCTAGATGTAAGCGTCCACGAGGTGGAAGTTTTCGATACCTTTTATCGCAACCTGGCCCCTAGGTATAAGCTCTTCATAAAAAGATCTGAAGTAAATTGTGTAGATGACATAGTCAACCTAGGTTGTGAATTCGAGTCGACTCTTCAATTAAACAATCTATACCAACCTCCTCCTCCTACGGATTGCTCTTCCTGATACCATTTGCCACTCCATTTCAAAATCTGTCTTTTTTCCGAAGTCGCTCACCTGTGCGTCATACGCCAATAGATCTGTTGACCACTTTGAACCATGCTCTGCTACCAAATAAACACCACCACCACCCAGCCCTAACGCATACAAAATACTTACCTTGTGGACAGGTCAGAACAGGCTAGAGACTACCAGGAACTGAATTCGTGCCTCTTAAACTTACGAAAGGAGGTAGAAAAGGCATATACCCACAATAAAAGATAGAGATCACAAGAATAAGAATAATACAGAGCAAAAGGTCCTCTCGTTTACAGACGTAAAGAATTGTATATGCTGTCATTATTTTTCTTTTTAACCGTAGAATTCTTCTTTGTAAACATCAACGAGGATGCAACAGAGACGTTACAAGAATGTGATAACAATTGTGATCAAAATAGATCTTTCTTCGAAAAATAAATTAACTCTTGACGCAAAACATTCCTTTCTCCAGAGTGAGAAGTTGGAGACACATGAAAGAAACAAAACATTACTTTAAAAAGCCGCACAATCAAAGCATTCGGTAATGCTAGACTTGAACTCCAATCATACATTCAAAGACGCGAGCACAACAATTATCTCCAAAGAGACAGCATTCCCAGATACCAAAACACCGATATGTAGGCCCGGCAAAGAAAACAAAACAAAACAAAACAAGGAGACTGAGAAGTTGCCATAGTTACCAGATCAATAAGCATATCTAATAATTAAACAGATAAAACAAAAAGAAAAAAATCTATTAAAATAAATAAGTAATTGGGCGTGTAATGCGAGAGCAAACATAATAAAAGGAATAATGATGGTGTAAAAAATAACACCTGTGAGAAGCGGAAAAATAACATAAATCTAACCAGCCAATCCACACAAACGCACACACAGCGTAGAGACGAGAATGTGCAAGACCAAATACGTGGTGGTTGTCAAGACACGTTACAAGACAATCTGTACAGCACAACAAGCAAAATCACAGACTCGTGAGCTTGATTCAAATACCCAGATCGTAACCCTGGATCGCCGCTGGCACCAGGCTTCACCCTCTCCCTTCTTCCTATAATAATATCATGTCATTCATTTCATCTCAACTCCTCTAATGTGGTTGACATCAGGAAGGGCATCCAGTTGTAAAAACTCACCCTGAATATTCGTCTCACTTAATACCGTCCCTGTAGAGAAACAGGATAAGGGTAGGACATACAGTACATTCAATAAATTTTATTGTTACATACACAATAATTCAATCTATATTTCTGTCAGAAAGACATATTCAGGGCCATAAACCTTACAGCCAAACCTCCGACACAGCTCGTCTGTTTTCTTTAATTTGTTTAAATTATGTTAGAAACAAATCAATTGTTTGATACTGTAGAGAATTTTGGGTATATTTTTTCTCGTTGGTGAAATCAACCTACAATGACAATAGCCCATAAGCATCATTCCTAACTACCGTATACAAATGGAACTTCGAGCAGTGTTATGGCAAATGTGTTTATGAAGGCTTTAGTAAGTATAAAATATTTTTAAAAGTTGGCAAAAAATTTGGGTATAGTCCATCTGGCAACTATCGTGAGGCCTGTCGCAGTAATTGATTTTGATATGTTACTTACCTTGAAAGAAATCAATGGTTGGCTTGTAGATGTGCTTTTTGGCGGCATCAACTTCTTCAGACTAGCTTTCTTGGGTCAAACTTTATTTTAGGATCAGTGATATATCCAAGAAGATAATCTTGCCTAAATGAGATGATGTCTGCTTGTCAATATTTGGGAGCCCGAGCTCCTTTTCACAATCCCTTCTCCTTAAAGGCACTGGCAGTGCAATCATCCATCTTTCATAAGATCTCAGAATCTGAGAACAAAACTAGAGTTTCAAACTCCTTGTGGCAATGAGGACAGAGGTTGTTGTCCTGTCTGAAACAGCTGATTAAACAATTGAAAATTTATTATTTTATTTATCGTATGGCTACACATTACAATTAGGCATGTAAAGTTAACAATACTTTCTTTATATTACAAATACTACACTAAAATACCTAAACTGGTGACATATTTTATGACATCATCAGTGCCGTCAGGAAGTCGGTGAAGTCCCTATTATAGGACCTGGTCTTGCAGTCCTGTATAACATGGTGGATGGTCTAAATGTCAGGTCCACAGTCACATTTTGGAGATTGTAATTTATCCCACTTACGGAGAGCATCTGTGCACCTGCCATGGTTGGCGAGACAACTTTCTGTCTGCCTTGAAGGCCATCAACTCAAGCACAACACCCACCCCAAGTACCTTGGGATTACTTTAGATAGAACACTCTCCTACAAGAGGCATCTGGAAAATACTGCAGCCAAACTAAGAACCAGAAACAATATCCTCCATAAGTTATGTGGCACTACATGGGGGTCCTCTGCCAACACACTGCGCATCTCTGCACTTGGATTGATCTATTCAGTGGCAGAATATTGTTCTCCAGTGTGGCTAAACAGAAACACACAAGAAACATTGACACTCAGCTAAACAACACAATGTGAATTATCAGTGGAACTATAAGAACATCACCCACTTTCTGGTTATCAATCCAGATCTTTTGTGGAAAAACGCTCTTTTTTTGGCTGTACAAGAAAATTTTAGACAATCCTCAACTTCAAATACATGACGACATGGAGGATTTACAAAGACACCAATTAGTTTTTAGGCATCCACCAATGATCACTGGTAGTGAATTATCTATAACAAACTTCAAACTTGTTAGTTCCTGGAAGCAAAGCTGGCAAGAAAATTGCTCTCCAAGCTGTCAAACTCTACCCTGCATCACAAGGAAACCTCCTGCATTTGAACATCCTTGCAGAATTTGGTCTGCCTTGAATACGTAGACTTTATACAATTAAATTATTTTAGAATTTGATCTTAAATAGAATTGAAAATTATTATCGGGGAACTGATTTATATGTACTAATAATTATTGAAATATGTACATATATATTTAGTTATTCTTATTGAAATATGGAATTATATATGGACTTAAAATTACACATATAACATTAATTTCTATTTAATATCAAAGTTCAAAGAAGCTAAACAAAGTAGATCTACATGCAACATAATGTTGCACTTCTCATTTTAATATATTTGAAGAACACACAATCTTTTATTCTCTGTTACCAAAACAATGGATTACAAAATGTTCTTTTAAGTGCTGGAAAGTGAATCTTCTCCTATTATCTCTAAGGACAGATTTATATTGACTGAAACTGCGTTCAACATCAGAAGAGGTAATGGGGGCATAATTCAACTTCACAATTTCTGCTGGGGTTAAATCCAATGTTAATTTTACACCTAAATCTCCACACAGCATTGCAGCAACCTTTGTCATTTCTTCATATCCAGGGTTCTTTGAAAGTACAGTGGCCATCTTCATGTTTGCTACATCTGTAACTTTACCTGTACCGCGATTTAGTTGTTCCACAGTTTTATTCACAATTTCACAACTTTCAGAAAGTGAGAGATGCGAGTTTTGGAGCTTTTTCAGTGTTTTTGTGATGCATGAAAAATTATGCTGAATGTAACATAAGTTATTTCTCACACTTGTATCGCAGACAATTGTTTTCACGGCTTCAATTGAGACCGTGGCATGCAGAACATTAATACATTCTATATATTCAACATTATCAACCGCTTGCAACCACATACCCCACCTAGTTAGAATCGGCTTAGCCGGCAATGGAATCTCTGGGTACATTTTTTTCAAAAGATGAACTCTTCTGTGGGCTTTGAGAAAAACTTTTTTCACTGAGTAAATCAATAAATCTACTTCGGGGTAACTGCCTCTTACCACTTCTGCCACACGATGAAAGGCATGTGCTACACATGTTAAATGAGTCATCTTAGGATATACAACACACAATGCTTCTCCGGCTTTTATCGTATAAGGTGCGGCATCACTAATAAAAAGTAACACTTTATTATACTTAACGCCCTGTGGCCAGAGGTTACCCATAGCCTCATTGAACAGTTTTGCTATAGTTTTGTTATCACACTTTTCTAGAACATCACAGTGTAAGAGAATCCGTTTACAATAATCTTCGCTCAACAAACCAATGATTACGTTGCCAATTAGCCTGCCTTCTTTGTTTGTTGTCTCATCAATGGAAACCAAAATTGGACCGTCTTTAATTTCATTGTATATGGCTGAACAGTACGTTTTTCTGAACGTTGACTCATCCGGGATGGATCGTTTAGTATATTTCTCGAGGAATTCCCTGAAGCACAGATTATTCAGTTTGAAGAGAGGTATGTCAGCAGAGATGAGAGCACGTCAGAGATCGGTGTTGAACTCGGACATTACACTGGAATTTGCTGATTGTGTCAGAAACAACTGTCTCTGCTTGGAATCTCGTTGTTTGTTAGCCTGGTGTTTACTGGTTGAAACATGCTGTTGCACAAGGAACCTTTGAGTAGATGTTACTGTACAATGACACATATTACAAAATAATATCTTACTCTCAGTTGATACTTCTTTAAATTCTGATACGTAACTTTTCACTTTTAAACTGATTCATTGAGCTACTTTAGGCACATTGTAACAATGTTAATGTCTTCAATGAATATCAATATACAACTGCACACACTGAACGTACAAGGACACTATGATCTGTCTCACTGCTAATTCAAACTGTGAATGACTGGTAGTGAACTAGATGGAGTTATGAAGCAATCAGGATGACAAGGATCTACACTCAGATAATTGTTGGTACCCTTTACTTTACAATACAGCAAATTAGTTAACTGTCTCTCTCCCAAAGTGATCATAAACTTGGTTTCTTTCTGATCCCCTAAACCTCCTTTACCAACTAAAAACAAAACTAAATCCTGCTTAAGATGTTAAAGTAATATTAAAACATTAACCCACAACAGAAGACTGTTGTGGCAGAAATGTATACTGGTTACTTGGAGGTACCAGACTCGACTACATAAGAAATAGAGAGATCTGGGCAAGATTTGATGTGGCTCTATATCGGGAAAAATGTGTGAAACCCAAGTTTGATGGTATGAGATGGTATTAACATTAAATGTATATTTTGTAAATTGTATGTATGGTCATGCACTTTGTAAAGCTAACAATTCCATCACAAAGACTGCCATGGACAAGAGAACAGCTAAAGAATTGGTGGATAGACATAATAAGACAGGTCACAATGTCTTCACCAGGCGAGTTGGCCGTGCGCGTAGAGGCGCGCGGCTGTGAGCTTGCATCCGGGAGATAGTGGGTTCGAATCCCACTGTCGGTAGCCCTGAAGATGGTTTTCCATGGTTTCCCATTTTCACACCAGGCAAATGCTGGGGCTGTGCTTTAATTAAGGCCACGGCCGCTTCCTTCCAACTTCTAGGCCTTTCCTGACCCACCGTCGCCATAAGACCTATCTGTGTCGGTGCGACGTAAAGCCCCGAGCAAAAAAAAAAAAAAATTTACTTGGAGGTACCAGACTCGACTACATAAGAAATAGAGAGATCTGGGCAAGATTTGATGTGGCTCTATATCAGAAAAAAATGTTTGAAACCCAAGTTTGATGGTATGGTCATGCACTTCGCAAAGCTAACAATTCCATCACAAAGACTGCCATGGACAAGAGAACAGCTAAAGAAGTGGTGGACAGGTCATAATGTCTTCACCGGGCGAGTTAGCCATGCGGTTAGGGGCGCGCTGCTGTGAGCTTGCATCTGGGAGATAGTGGGTTTGAGCCCCACTGTCAGCAGCCCTAAGATGGTTTTCCATGGTTTTCAATTTTCACACCAGGAAAATGCTGGGGCTGTACCTTAATTAAAGTCATGGCCACTTCCTTCTCACTCCTAGGCCTTTCCTATTCCATAGTTGCCATAAGACCTATCCCTGACGTGCAGCAATTCAGCAGATTGTTCCAATTGGTGCACTATGTGAAGAACAGTGGATCACTAAGATAAAGAAGGATTAAATTAAGATTGATGTAGCTGTTTGCTTAACTGTAGGACTTAGCCTATGAAGGCCTAAATGATTTGTTAACATAAATCTACTCTTTGTTACATCTTAAATTATTTATTCTCATTCCACTAATGTAATTTGAATGTTGTTTTAATTTCATTTTAATCAATGCACCACTATTTCAAAATCCTCATTCAGCCTTGCTGTTTCTTATTTGTTTATTTAAATTTCTTTCTTCCACTGTAGATTGCTATATGATAAACAATACCATTTTCAATAAAAAAAGAAGTTGTAATATAATTTATGTATTAAAGTGATTGATAAGTCTACATCTACTCCTAGTTATTAATAATTAACTATAGAAATAATTCTGCAGAATTTGTACTGAACTTTCCAGTACAAGAACAGCCACTTGTAGTCTTAATAGCTTAGAAATTGAAAATAACTTGCAGAAATTTAAAACTGTCCTTGGAATAGTTCCACGGTTGCCAATCGTGGAGCCAAAGACAGAGACTTTCCTCCAATGTGTATTTCTTTTTGAAATAGGCTGCTGTCCATTCATATATCTTTTTCTTCTTATGCTTCTTATGATCAACTTTTTGTGGCCATTCAGAGTCTGTTTCAAATTGTATGGTTAGATCGATGATGAAACCCGACTTGTTTTCCTTGTTGATTTCAATAATGTCCACTTTTCTTGTATTCTCATTGTCAGCAATGCAGTAGACTTCCCCAAAATCTTCATAATTCCTTTCTGAAAGAGAAGCTGCTCTCTTGCTCTTAATTCGATGGTGGCAAGTGTTACGCAAAAGTTCACTGTGCGGGTAAGAGTCTAGAGTCTGTCTTGCTACAGTATCTGCAGCGGGTTCCGTCCAGGCTTTGACCTTCTAAAACATTTTATATTCTGACATATTTGCATTGCTGTGTTTGGATATTTCAAGAGGATTGTGAACCTATTTTTCTTCCCATATGGTGATGTGTTCCATTTTGATGCAAATATTCTTCTTCTGGAAGTGCCATATTCCCAATGGACGTTGGCAGTCAGTCTGATCCAGGCCCCCTTCTAACAGCTGTTCTAAATAAGCCAGCTGATGATGAATTGGACCACTGGCAGAGGTTTCCCAACTAGGAAATGCGTCATCACCCAGGGCCTCTTCTTCCATTTACTTTTCCTCGAAGTATGAGTTGTTGGAGGTGGTATTTCTTGTTATGCTTAATGTGGCCAAAGTATGGCTGTCTTCCTTCCTTCGATGGTCTTGGTTACTTCTAATTGTTTTCTCATGTGCTGCAAAACCACATCATTCGTTATGTGATACAGCCAAGATATTCTGAGCATACGACGTTAATACCAGAGCTCAGAGGCATTTAACCGTTTAATTATTATGGTCAGGAGTGTCCAAACCTCTGCACCATTATACAAAGTGGAGAAGACATAAAATTTACAGACTTGGGTACTAGGATGAAGGTTTAAGTTCAGATTACATAATACTTTCTTCATCTGATTGAATGCCGCCTGTGCTTTCTCAATTCAGATTTTTATTTCCTGATATTGGCCCCATCTCCCATTTAGTGAACAGCCTAAATAATCTATCCTCTGTACTCTTAGTAGTTGTTACCACTGACAAAGATCAAATTATATTTGTCACAGCTCTTACTTATGACTAGAGCCTGGAAGTTAGGCATTTTTTTTTTTTTTTACTGGTTTGATGTATAGAAGAGTAAAATGAAATGGCGTATGGCTTTTAGTGCCAGGAGTGTCCGAGGACAAGTTCGGCTCGCCAGATGCAGGTCTTTTGATTTGACTCCCTTAGGCGACCTGCGTGTCATGATGAGGATGAAATGATGATGAAGACGACACATGCACCCAGGCCCCGTGCCAGCGGAATTAACCAATTAAGGTTAAAATTCCCGGCCCTGTCGGGAATCGAACCCGGGTCCCCTGTGACCAAAGGCCAGCACGCTAACCATTTAGCCTTGGAGCTGGACTATGGAAGAGTTAAGTATAGATAGACTTTTTTCGGCATATTGGGAATGGTAGGGACAATTTTTATTTTGCCTCTTTTGCCTATTTTAGCTGTCATTTCATATTTTAAGGTTCAATGTCTGTTCTTGTCTATTTGCGTTTTTACAGACTCTTTCTGCTATTATGTGCACATTTCAAATAAATAGCACAAACATTTTCAATACAGTACTGAGTATGAAAATAGAAATAAAAATGAGATGCATAAATTAAGTGACATATTCACAACGTGTAAATCTCTATTGAGAATATCATTCCCTGTAAATACATTTCTTTATTTGTTTCTATACTACTATCAAACAGGGAATGCAGCTGGGCGAGCGGTCAGGTCAACTCACAAACACGCAGCTTGTGCGCGCGGATCATTTCTCATAAATACATTTCTTTGCCTGTTTCTGTACTACTATCAAACAGGGAATGCGGCTGGGTGAGGGGTCAGGTTGACTCACAAACACGCAGCTTGCGTGCGTGCACGCGCACACGTACAAGCACAGGGGATTAGGATCGATCAGACTCTCAGATCAGATCAGACTGGACTTCAGTTGATCAAACCTTGATTTATTTTAATTTTAATATATATCAATTCTACACAACATGACAAGAAAAGTGATACCAAACAATCTATAATTTAGACATTTTAATACTATTTTGACCGGGCGAGTTGGCCGTGCGCGTAGAGGCGCGCGGCTGTGAGCTTGCATCCGGGAGATAGTAGGTTCGAATCCCACTATCGGCAGCCCTGAAGATGGTTTTCCGTGGTTTCCCATTTTCACACCAGGCAAATGCTGGGGCTGTACCTTAATTAAGGCCACGGCCGCTTCCTTCCAACTCCTAGGCCTTTCCCATCCCATCGTCGCCGTAAGACCTATCTGTGTCGGTGCGACATAAAGCCCCTAGCAAAAAAAAAGAAAAAATATACTATTTTGCAATTTTTAGAAATATGAATATTATAAATTTTGAGTTTCTTTTTACCTGAAATTTACTTGAAATTTTAGATTGTTCATTTTCCTTGTAATGGCATATGGAACTGATATACTGTATATTCACTATTTTAAGATAAAAGTATAAGAGGTTGTAAATTACTCTTCCTCATCCCATCCCAACTTTCATGTAAATTAACAAAGGTCTTTAAATGGCAAAGCCCTCATTACTGAAAAAATGCAAGGCTATTGGGGTTTAACCAGTGAAAGAGAAGGGTTGGGAGAAGTATGTCAAGGCATGTTTCCATTTATAGGTCCAATTATTGTTGTCCCTTGCACCCACATTCCTGCACCAGTATTCTAGTTTCTTCTTACACCACTCCTTTTGTCTAGGCCACCATACCTGAGCTGATAAGAGCACTCATTTTATGACAATGCAGAGTTAGATTTTCCCAATTTATGAAGGAAAGAAGGTATGATAGAGAAGGATAATCAGTTCTCTGTAACAGGTGGAATAAGCATTTAGTCTGCTGCTCAACTTGTTAAAAGTATTTTGGGTGTTAGTTTACACCTTAAAATTTTTATCACACTGAAAATGAGTAGGCCTACATCATTAAGTAGCAAACTACATGGATACATGTATTTGGTTCAGACACTGTTTCTGCTGGTGATTGTATTCTCTGCTGTAAAATATGTGAAAAATCTATTAATCATGAAAAAAAGGTACTTTATAATTCAACATTTTGCAACAGCCAAACATACATCTGGGATTTCTAAAATGGCTGGGGAGATGAAGATCTCTCTAATATCAACAGCGGTTGCCACATTCAGCAGACAATCTCTGTTTTCTCTGGATCTCTGCAGAGTTTTCTTAGACTTAGGAATTGGACAAGATGATGTTCTGATTTTCATCACAGAAGCAGCACCTTATATGGAAAGAGTTGCAGAAGCCTTGAAATTCCCCTTCCCGCAAGTGCTCCATCTCGTATCTCTAACCCACGGGCTGCACAAAATCGCCGAAGAAGTAAGAAGTTTGTATCCACACACTGACAAGCTGATTTCGAACACAAAGAAGAAAATCTTCTTAAAATCGCCCTCCTGAATCTGGATTTTTAAGGAAATAGCAGCAGAGCTCTCTTTACCTCCACAACCAGATTTGATGACGTAAGGAACCTGGATCTGTGCTGTTATATATTACACCAACAATTTTAGTAAGATACGTGAGGTACCGGTAATCGATGCTATACCAGAAGATTATAATAATAATAATAATAATAATAATAATAATAATAATAATAATAATAATAATAATAATAATAATAATAATAATAATAATAATAATAATATTATTGGCTTAATGTCCCACTAACTACTTTTATGGTTTTTGGAGATGCTGATGTGCCAGAATTTAGTCCCACAGGAGTTCTTTTACATGCCAGTAAATCTACCAACACGAGGCTGACATATTTGAGCACCTTCAAATACCACCGGCTGGAGCCAGGATTGAATCGGCCAAGTTGGGGTCAGAAGGCCAGCACCTCAACCGACTGAGCCACTCAGCCTGGCACCAGAAGATAAAGATGCTTCAGTTCGTAAGGTGAAAAAGTTGCTGTACCAGCAAGAACTTACCAATGATCTGGCATTTATAACAGCACATTATGGTGTGCTACCCAAAGCAATTACGAAGTTGGAGGAAGGACATGATACACTGGAGTCATGTATGGCTATCGTTGAAGATACAATCAACCAGCTGCTATGAGCACCAGGAGACAAAGGTTTGGCTGTTAGCGACAAGTGTAAATGTGTGATGAGAGCTAATAAAGACCTAGCAAAGCAAAGCAAAGCAAAGCAATGCAATGCAAAGCAAAGTCACCTCCGTACAGGCCATGAAGGCCCTTGGAGGAGTGGAAGGTAAAGGCTTCCACCATTGTTAACCTCGGCACGTGATGGGATAGAGTGGTTAGCTCTATGCCCGGCCGCCTTTGCCCCCAAGAATTTACCTGGTACTCATTTTGGGTGTAGGCTGAGTGAACCTCAGGGCCATATGCACCTCCGGAAGTGGAAATCTTGTTTCTTAAATTTTACGACTTCCTGACGGGCATTCGAACCCACGTCCTTCTGGGCGAACCGAGCACGCCTTTACTGCCTCGGCCAGGCAGCCCCTAATAAAAACCTAGAAAATCTTAAAAACATTTATGAAGTTCTAAAAGGTGAAAGTTCTCTTATTACTGATATAAGTCTATTTGAAATAACTTGTTTTAAGTATGCTCCAATTGCTTCACTTGAAGTCATTTTCTATGATGAAAAGCATTCTCTGTGACAGGCGGCTGTCTATGATAGTTGAAAACTTGAAAAAACATCTTGTTATGGCATGTAATCAAGAACAGAAAGAGTAAGTACTCAAATGTGATAGGTGTATTAAGTAGCCTATATTAAATTAGTATGTTAATAATTTGACTGCCTATTTTGATAAATTTCTGCCTATTTCCTGAATTTTAAGTGCCTGTTTGCCTGCCTATTTTAACCAAAATAAATGCCTGAACTTCCAGGCTCTACTTATGACCATCATTTTTGTTTTCAGTGTGTTAAGATGCATTCCATATCTTTCACTGACACTTACTACTCAATCAACTATTCTTTGCAGTCCTTCTGCACTATCAGCAAGTAGTACTGTGTCATCAGCATATCTGAAGTTGTTAATAATTACCCCATTTATAGAAATGCCATCTTCTACACTTTCCAGAGTCTCTCTGAACAACTCCTCAGTGTAGATATTAAACAATAATGGAGACAATATACATCATTGTCAAAGTCCTTTACAAATGTGAAATTACCAGGTGAGTTGGTTGTGCAGTTAGGGGCCCGAAGCTGTGAGCTTGCATCCAGGATATAGTGGATTCGTACCCCACCATTGGCAGCCTTGAAGATGGTTTTCCATGATTTCCCATTTTTACACCAGGCAAATGCTCAGGCTGTATCTTAATTAAGGCCAAGACCACTTCCTTCCCACTCCTAGGCCTTTCCTATCCCATCGTCGCTGTAAGACCTATCTGTGTCAGTGCAACGTAAAGCAAATTTCACAAATATGGAATTCTTCTGATGTTTGGTTCTCTATTTATACTTAGCTCTTTGATACTAGTAAAGATTAGCAATAATTATTATATTTTTGTCACATATGCCAGATACTTGTAGAATTTCCAGAAGCTTCCCATGTTGGACCTTATTGAAAGCTTTTTCAAAGTCTACAAAACAAGCAAACACATTCTGATTTATATCTTGCATCTTTCTACCAATACACAAAGCCTAAATAAAGCATCTCTTGTGCCAAAACCACTTCTGAAACCAAACTGTGTATCTTCAATTCGTTCTTCTGATGTTCTATATATAACGTTCATGGACCACTCTTAGGAAGATCTTTAACATGTGGCTCACGAAGCAAATGGTTCGGCATTCCTCACATTTTTTGCGTTATTTTTGTTCGGTATTGGTATAAACACTGACATTAACCAATCATCTGGCATATTTCCAGAATCATATATATTTATTAAATAGGTCCATCAAAACATCCACATGGTCTTCATTGAGTAGTTTAAGAATTTCACCTTATATTTTGTCTGGACCAACGGCTTTGTCATAGTTTATTTGCTTTATTGCCTTCCTTATTTCTTCCTTTGTAATTTAAGGACCCATTGAACCATTGACCACTCCTAACATCTCTCTTTGTTCATCTGCAATCAGATCTGCTATGTATTCTTTCCATCTGCATAATTTATCTTCTACATTGAGTATAGCATTGCCTTCATGGTCTGTAATCACACTCAAGGTTCTTCCTTTCCACAGGCCTGCAGCATTTTTAATTGTTTTAAGAAAAAAAAAAAAAAAAAAAAAAGCTATTTGTTTGGGGCATCAACCTATAGAGATCTTTTGCCCCTATTGTTTTAAGAAAGTAGAACATATCATGTTTCCTCCTTAGTTTCTCTATTCCATTGCATTGTTCTGATAACCATTTTTCTTCTGCCTCTTTAATTGTTCTCCTAATTATGCAATTGTAACGTATTTCATCATCATTCTTATATTTTCTCCTTGCTTCCATGAGATCCAGAATTTCATCTGATATCCACCTGTTGAATTTTCTACCAGAGTTTGATGTTAACTTCACTCTGGCTATGGATAACAGTGACTCTTTTATAGGTTCCCATTCTAACACATTACTTGTTTCTTTTCTTATTCTGACAAATTTGTTATTCAAGATATCCCTTATTTCCTGCTGAAGTGCTGTGTCATTAAATTTTTGTATATCAGTTCTTTTTGATTTCTAGGTTTTGTCAGTTCCTTGAGCCTAAGCTTTAGCATGGATAACAAGAGATTGTGACCCGATGAAATATCTGTTCCAGGATAGGTCTTGGCAGCCAATTTAGAATTATGAAATTGTTTGTTAATTAGGATATAATCAATTTGATTCCTCCATTGTTGTAATGGGAAGCAAGTCGAAGTGCTTGAGATCCCAATTTGATTTATATTGTAAGGTTCCCATGTTATTTTTGAGAACCAAAATGGTTTTTAATATATATTTTTAACAACCTTCATAGTGATAAGCAATATTTTGTAGTATTTGTTGTCTTACCATCCAAAAGAGTGCTTTGTATTATAGTTTGTTTACTAATAATCCCTGTTGCCTTCATGCCCAGTATGTGGATGCCATTTTTTTCTTTTCTTGTCCCTTAACATACATAACAGTAACATATTTTACATACTTTATGCTTCAGTATTACAAATCTGGTTTAGTTGTGTTCCATAAATGCATCTGAAGATATGTATCGTATTGTGGAAGTATTATTCGTGCAACTTTTAGTGATACAAAGTGATACGGGTTGAGGAATAAGGAGGGAGTTCTCACGGTTCCGGTAATACTGCCAACTGAATGGAAATTAAATCTGAATTGAATCAATAATATGATCGATCGATATGAGTTTTCTAAACCTTTATTATCTTAAGCCAACAACTGTGTCACACACACATTATATAACATTTCTCGATGCGAATCTTGTTCCTAGCATAAATTCTATACTTTGGCTTTGCTGTGTAAACAACAACAATACTAGTACGTAAAGTGTATGCCAGCTGTCTCAGGGCGATGCATAAGCAATTCATAGTTTGTGTTTCAAAGGTTGCCAATACGAAGCTCGAAGATAACCGAGGTCTACCGATTCAGCACTAGAGAGCCCAGGTATCACTAAAAGTTGCACGAGTAATATACTTGACCGTTTGAGGCAAATAGGTGTTGTACAGTAAATCGAGATAAACTGTTTCTGGCATGTCAATAAATCTGCACAAAGTAGATACAAGATTTACATCCAATATCATGGCGATTAATTTTAAATAGAGATAAAATTGTTATGTTAGTAAGTGTTTATAATATACTTTATAACGATATACATCCAACAACATGGCTGATGTTGACTTAGAGATAAATTTTTTGAAAAATACCGTATGGTCTCAGTGACGATGAAGGGAAAATTCCAATGTAGCAATGAGTTGTACAGCTGAACTGCAGGATCGAAAGGAGGCTGAGAAAAGCTTCCAACTTCATCTTTATGATGAAGCAGAGCACTTGGGGTGAGAAATTACCCCTAAAGGTAGAAGAACCAATATAATGGTCAACAGCATGGAAATGTGGAAGGCAACGGGAAACGACCACACATTTCCCCAGGATATCAATATGGTTCAGAATCAAAATATACATCGTGATCATGAATTCCTTCCAGCGAGCTGGGTAGGATGTTTAAGAACAATGTGACTCCATGTATTATGGTCCTGGTATGCTTCCTTTCTCTCTAGGGCATCCCATGTTTCTCCTCTCTTCTCTAGGCCTTCTCTTATCTGGTCTACCACCTTTTTCTAGGGCATTCAATTGGTCTGTCCTGGAACAATCTTTTCAAAATACTTCCTTGGTGTTAGAATCATCTGCATCTGCTTAATGTGTCCTAGCCACTTCAGCCTTGCAACACTCAGCCTTTCTTCCATGGTATCTTCGTATCTGATCATTTCTGATTCTGTCCTTCTTTGTTTTCCTTGTTTTCTGTACAGCTGATCCATGGAACTTCATTTCACAAGCTTGCAGTTGACTTACTTCTCTTTTATGTATGAAACAACTCTTCAGACTATATATTATAATGGACAGGATATAAGTCTTAAACATGGTCTGTTTAGTCCTCTGAGGAACTCCCTTGTCGCATGCTATGTTCTGTACTTGATGAAAGAAGTTGGATCCATTTTACACCCTGTTCAACACTTTGTTCTTGGCACTTCCGTCATTTGATATTGTACTCCCCAGACGCTTCTTGCACACAAACTTTCTGAACGGTTTAACATGCATGGGAGACTTCTAGCTCTAATTAATAGCTTTCTGAATGAAAGACTATAGCGCGTGGTCCTTGATGGATGCAGTTCTTCTCCAACCATCGTCCTCTCTGGTGTCCCGCAGGGCAGTGTCCTAGGTCCACTTCTTTTTGCCCTGTTTATTGATGACCTTATCGATACTGTTTCCCACCATTCATGTGAAATCCTTCTCTTTGCAGATGATTGTAAAATCTTCAAGCAGATCGATTCTCCTACAGATAAAATCCAATTGCAAAATGCACTTGATTCAATGTCAGGTTGGTGTACTACATGGCGTCTTAAACCTCATCCCTCCAAGTGTTCCACCATTTCATTCACACTTCGTAAATCCCCTCTTCTACAAGAATATCACCTACTGAACGAACTGATTGCTCTTGTTGACAGTCAAAAAGACTTAGGAGTGCAATTTGACAGTAAATTGTTGTTTGTCTCATACATAAACAGGGTTACCTCACGTGCTATGTCACTCCTTGGTTTACTTTACAGGTTTTCTGACATCACAGATGTAAACGCACTCAGAGCATTCTACGTTTCCTGTATCTTACCTATTGTTGAATACGCCTCTCCAGTTTGGTCCATTTCTGCTTCTTCAAACCTCAGCCACCTTGACCGTGTACAATCTCTTTTCTGTGCTATCATCAGAGCCAGGGTCCCTGCATGTCGCAACCTAAGCACTAATAATAATAATAATAATAATAATAATAATAATCGTACGGCCTCAGCTACCGTGTGCAGACATTTCAATTTGATGCCATCTGGCTGTCTGCTTGTCAATTTTAACGTTCTGTTTTACTCTAGGCCCCCACTAGATGGCAGACCGAGTAAACCGAAACTCTCTTGGGCGTCTATGGCTGAGATTTAATGAATTTTTTCGGATAAACACCAAATGTGTCACCAGAGATCTTTTACATGCCGACGTCATATGACATGGAGTGTTGAATGGACCTTTTTCCGCCCTTCAAAAATCCGACTACCTCTGCTGGGTTTTAACCCGCTATCTTAGGATCCGGAGGCGGACACTCTACCGCTGATCCACAGAGGCTTGGGAAACTAAAACTCAAGACTCTTTCTACTCGGAGGAAAGTAGCCGACCTAAAGCTGCTATACAAAGCAGCTAATGGTCTATTTAGGTCTCCAGATTTAGCTTCCTTATTCCCCCTCCATGTCCCATCCCGTAGTACCAGAATGAAGACCCTATTCCATATTCCTTACTCCCAGCTTTCTCTCATCCAAAGGTCCCTTTATGTACGTATTCCAGCAATGTTTAATACATTATCTATCAACAACAACCTAGACATCTTCGTAATGTTTCCTTCCTTCTGTCCTGATATTTCTCATATGACTTAATTTTCCTTCTTGTTCTTTCCTGTTCTGCTCTTGTATTTACTGTAAATGTATTTTTCTTCATTAATATCGTTGTTTATGTAAATATGTATTATATATTATTGTTGCTGATCTTGAATAAATAAATAAATAAATAAATAAATAAATAAATAAATAAATAAATAAATAAATAAATAAATAAATAAATAAATAAATAAATTTAAAGGTATTCATACATTCTATCTTTTTTCCCTCAAGGGTGAAGGTAAAAGGCGTATTTGTCCTGATAACTTTCATTACCACTGTTTTGTTCTTGCTCAGATTTAACTTATATTCTTCAAACTTTGTGTTCCGAAGATCCAATCTCCTCTGAAAATTTCTTTCAGTTTCTCCCCGAATGGCAACATCATCAGCAGAAACAAATTGCACTAAGATCTTCCTTATCTGATCTTTTGGGTTCCTTTATAATAGTAACCATGAGTGAAATGAAGAGCAATGGGGAAAGATAATTCCCTTGTTGGACACCTCTTCTCGTTTTAAACCACTGAGATCTTCCATCTCCTACTTGCACACTACTTTCACAACCATCATAAAACATCTGAACTTTTTAAATTAATGCTTCTGGGATGTTATGTTTTTCTAAACATTCCAATATTTTTCCTCACTCCACCCTGCCCTATGTTTTTCCAAATCTAACAACACTAAGTACTTCCCTTTTTACCAAACCTTTTCCATTAACTGCCTGAGTGATAAAATTAGGTCTGTGGTTCCTCTATTTCTTCTAAATTCATGTTGTTATTCTTCAAATTGGTCTTCTATTATTTCTCTCATTCTCGGAAATGTGACAAAGAGTGATACCTCTATAATTGGTGCACTTCTTCTACTTCCTTTTTTAAACAATGGTATTATAATTCCTTTATTTCCAGTCATCTGACAACTTGTTCTCTTTCCATGTAACTCCCAGTGTTCTATGTAGCCACTGTATTCCAGGGATTCCAGCTGCCTTAATCATGTCTGCTCCCACTAACATTCCACTTTTCATTTTCTTCAGGGCATTTTCTCTCTCTTTCCAAGTAATTGGAGGTTGCTCCTTCTATAATTCATTAGTGTCTTTGGTAACCTGTTCTTATTCACACTCCCCATTCAATAATTTTTCAAAATAACACTTCATCTCTTCTCTGATTCCTACCATGTCTCTGATAATGATCCCATCATCTGTTTCAATAGCTCTAATTTCTTCCCTATGTGATTTTTTATTTTTCATTAACCTGTCTAACATTTTCTAATTTCAAATAAAATAAAATCAAATCAAAATACTTTATTTGCAGATGAGGTCTCTACCTCGGTGGCAAATGATACACAGAAATACATTATTCTCAAAACTACATTTTAAATTGAAAAGAAAAGAAGACTTTTTCGTAAAGTACAGTATAATAAAATTTACATGAACATTTTTTCTATTGAACACACAACTCATCCTTAATAAATTTATATTATTTACAAAATTTTACTCACAACATCTTCTGTACTTACACACACTTCGTCACTTCATCACTTCAAAAAATACTATACAATATTGCTATAAGATTTAAATGTACAGTACATTGCTTTTTTTTAAAAAAAAACCCATTTTGTTACGTAACCTGCTGCATCTTAACCAGAGCCCCTTTTGCCACTGCTTTTCAGAGTTCCTGAAGGGCCTCAAAGTGCCCACTGTACTTCACCCCTACAGGCAGTCCCCTACTTCAGCTGTCCAGTCTCCATAGACAAGGGGATGGAATTAATTTCATCATCATCATCATTTCCCTTTATCCAGCTGTAGCCGGGTAGGGTCAAATATGGTTCCTCTCCACTTTCTTCGGTCTTTCCACCACTCCTCCTCCAACACTGTGTCCCAGTCCAGGTTTCTTTCTATAATGCTGCGTTGGATGGTATCCTTCCATCTCAATCGTGGTCGTCCACGGCCTCTCCTTCCTTAGATTTGCATTTCCATCACCTTTTTTGGCATTCTTTCGTCGCTCATCCGCTTTATGTGCCCAAACCATCTTAGTCAGCTCTTCTCTATTCTATCATTCATTTTTTCCACTCCAATTTCTTCCCAGATTTTCTCATTCCTTATTTTGTCTCTTCTACTCTTCTGTATCATACTCCTCAAGAACTTCATTTCGGCTGCCTGTATTCGACTCTCATGATTCTTTGTCATTGTGCAAGTTTCTGCTCCGTAAGTTGTTATGGGTACATAATACATTTTGTACATAGTATCCTTTGCTTCTGTTGGCACATCTTTGTCTCATAACATGTTTCTTACACTATGATAGAAACAACTTCCAGCTTGAATCCTTTTCCTAATCTCAGCATCCAGTCGAGCATTCTCCATTAATTCACTCCCCAGGTATTTAAACGTTTCCACTACTTCCAGGGGCTTGTCTGCAAGTCTAATCTGACCTTTCCCTTCTTTCTCCCCTCTAGTCATAACAAGAGTTTTACTCTTTTCTACACTTATTTTCAATCCACATTCTTCGATCTTCCCATTCACCACATTCAACTGTTCTTGAACCTTCCTGTCGTCTTCTCGTCAAATGCCCTCTAACATTTCTTTTCTCTGTTGCCATTTAATCTTTTGTTGAATATCTGTATAGATTTTGGAAAAGGATCAAACACTTCCCCAGGTAAACTGTCCCACTCCTTCACTACCTTCCCAATGAATGAAAATTTACCCCAATCATTTCTGCTAAAATCCCATCAAATTTTATACTTGTGATCAGCCCTGCTGATATAATTATTTTCCAACTGAAGCCTCTCCCTCTCTTGTATAGGTTCTATATAATCCTGTAAGTCTAGTTTTCTCCCTTCTCTCCCACTCAAGTTTCTGTAACATTTCTGATACACTTCTTTTTCTCCTGAAATCTCCCGTTACAAGTCTTGCTGCTTTCCTCTGCACACCATCTATTTCTTTTATTAGGTATTCCTTGTGAGAATCCCAAACACTGTTTGCATATTCCAATAATGTATGAACCATACTTAAGTAACTTTTCTCTTTTAATTCTTTGTTGTATCCTTTAAGTAGCCTCGTTATGACATGTAACGATCTGTATGCTTTCCCAGCAATGTCATCAACATGACCCTTCCAGTGCAAATTACTTTCAAATCTCACACCTAAATATTTGCACTTGCCTTTTCTTTAATATCTTCCTCAATTCTTTGAGTGAATAGTTACCAGCTCTTCTCTTTTCTTCTTTCACTACTCTTTTTACCCTGAGTTTTTTCCCTGTATTCCTGTTCCAGTCCTCAAATTTTTTCATCATCCTTTGGTACAGTTCCCTGAGCCTGATTATTATGCCACAAAATTAATGCTCTTGTAAATTAATAGTACTTTCCCTGTATCAGGTTGTCATTATTTAAGTGGTTGTCTAACTGGTGAACATTAGGTATTAACTTCTAAATGTGCATTCCTGATATCTTTGATCCTTTTATGATTTTCTATAGCTTCAATTTCCTAATTTGTGGTTTTGTTATATTTTATCGGGCCTGTGTTTGATACAATACTGTTTCTCTGATTCTGATAACTAACAATATCTGTTATACATTCAACTTCTCTGAGACATTCATTAAAGCACTGAAGACAGAAAACAGAGTCTTGTCTTATGTCCGTATCGACCTTTCATAAAAGTACAATCTTGATGACAATTGGAGTTCAATCATGATGTTGTTGTTTGAGTCATCAGTCCATAGACTGGTTTAACACGTTGAGTGCCGAGCCGATTGTAGCACGCTATTCCACTGGTGCCAGGCATGTTTTTGCATTGCATTCCGCTGGTGCCAAAGCAATTGTACGCATTGTAGACTGTTTATATAATCTTGGGAAGTATTTATATGATGTACTAAGTAAATTTTATCTCACCATACCATGATCATGCGTGACGCCATATGGTGTCACATCAATTTTTAGGAAAGATAAAATATAGCGTGACGCCATATGGTGTCACAGAATTTTTTGACATGGAATGTTCAATACGAATTTCCAATACAGGATATTTATTTCCTAATTCAAATTAACGCAATATTTATGAAAACCTAGTAAAATGCAAAACAAGTACTTATATTACATTACATATTGTTGTGAACAGTTTTCTGATAACTCTAAACAATGAAAATATACGTCTCGGCATGCCCGAGTTCTTGTTACTCGTAATTTTTCAAACCTTATTGGCATCGTTGTTCAAACATCGTCCTTGGTACACTTGTTTCATGTGCTGTTTTCATATTTACGTTTTGCACATCTGATCGGGAAGTTAAGGGGAACGCGCTAACTATACGCTACCTGGCTGCTGGCGCACCTCGATGCAGCCCGGTTGGCTCACGTCCGCTGCTTCGCTCCTTCCTACCTCTCCGCCACACCGCGATACTCCCGCGGCACATCTAATTTTATGACTATTTATTTGGTCAATTTTGGCGTTTAAACTTGCGCTGGGTACATGCAGTTTTCACCTTGGCATTCTACTGCCTCCCACGAATATTCCTACCAAATTTCAACCAAATCCGAGTGTAACACATGTATGTGTTCCCTCGTAAGATTATTACCAATATCTTCCATTTTTTAAAATATTTTTGCACAACTATATAATCTGAGTGATAATACGTACGTAAACGAGGAATAAACAAAGCCTGGCGCGCTTTCACCTGTGACAATGACCACTGGCCAGTCAGTGGCTTCGGAAGAATACTGTGGTGCCACATGGTGGCATACAGTAAAAATACATAGCTGGAATAGACCCTGAAGTTCGCCCTTCACGTAGTACCAATTTTACGCGCATAGATGTCACAGCTGATTATCTACGGCGCATCGCCTGAAACTCAACTGTGCCGCCATATGGCGTCACGCCAACTCTGATTTCAAGAACGGTGAGCCGCCATATGGCGTCACGCCATCTCAAATTTGAAGACCACCGTGAGGCCATATGGCGGCACGTGGCACCCAACGTGTTAATGAAGCTCTCCATGCCACCCTATCCTGTGCTAACCTTTTCATTTCTACATAACTACTGCATCCTACATCTGCTCTAATCTGCTTGTCATATTCATACCTTGGTCTACCCCTACCGTTCTTACTACCTACATCCTTCAAAAACCAATTGAACAAGTCCTGGGTATCTTAAGATGTGTCCTATCATTCTATCTCTTCTTCTCGTCAAATTTAGCCAGTCGATCTTTTCTCGCCAATTCGATTCAGTATCTTTTCATTTGTGATTCGATCTATCCATCTCACCTTCAGCATTCTTCTGTAACACCACATTTCAAAAGCTTCTACTTCTTTCTGAGCTAGTTATCGTCCATGTTTCACTTCCATACAATGCCATGCTCCACACAAAAGTCTTCAAAAACATCTTTCTAATTCCTATATCAGTGTTTGAAGTGAGCAAATTTATTTTCTTAAGAAAGCTCTTCCTTGCTTGTGCTAATCTGCATTTTATGTCCTTCTTACTTCTGCCATCATTAGTTATTTTACTACCCAAGTAACAATATTCATCTACTTCCTTTAAGACTTCATTTCCTAATTTAATATTTCCTGCATCACCTGCCTTCGTTCGACTGCACTCCATTACTTTTGTTTTGTACTTATTTATTTTCATTACCCAAGACTTCGTCCATACCATTCAGCAGCTTCTCGAAATCTTCTGCAGTCTCAGATAAAATAACAATATCATCGGCAAATCTCAAGGTTTTGATTTCCTCTCCTTGGATTGCGATTCCCTTTCCAAATTCGTCTTAGATTTCCATTACTGCCTGCTCTATGTAAACACTGAAAAGGAGGGGGGACAAACTGCAGCCTTCCTTTCTGGATTGCTGCTTCTTTTTCAAAGCCCTCGATTCTTATCACTGCAGACTGATTTTTATACAGATTGTAAATAATTCTTCATTCTCGGTATCTGATCCCAATCACCTTCAGAATCTTAAATAGCTTGGTCCAATCAACATTATCGAATGCCTTTTCTAGATCTACAAATGCCATGTACGTGGGCTTGTCCTTCTTGATTCGAACCTCTAAGATCAGACGTAAAGTCAGGATTGCTTCACGTGTTCCTATCTTTCTTCTGAAGCCAAATTGATCTTCTCCCAACTCAGCTTCAACTTGTTTTTCCATTCTTCTGTAAATAATACGTGTTAAAATTTTGCAGGCATGAGATACTAAACTAATGGTGCGATAGTTTTCACATCTGTCACCACCGGCTTTCTTGGGAATAGGTATAACAACATTCTGCCAAAAATCGGATGGGACTTCTCCTGTCTCATACATCTTACACACTAAATCGAATAACTTTGCCATGCTGGTTTCTCCTAAGGCAGTCAGTAATTCAGAGGGAATGTCATCAATTCCACGTGCCTTGTTCCTAATTAGGTCGCTCACAGCTCTGTCAAACTCTGATCTCAAAATTTGGTCTCCCATTTCATCAGCATCAATAGCCTCTTCTTGTTCCAGAACTAAATTATCTACATCTTCACCTTGATACAACTGCTGGACATGTTCCTGTCATCTTTCTGCTTTGTCTTCTTTCCCTAAAAGTGGCTTTTCATCTGAGCTCTTAATATTCATACAGCTAGATTTCCTTTCTCCAAAAGTTTTCTTTATTTTCCTGTATGCAGCATCTACCCTTCCTAGGACCATACAACCTTCGACATCCTTGCACTTCTCCTTCAGCCAGTCTTCCTTAGCTACCTTACACTTTCTATCCACTTCATTCTTTAATCGCCTGTATTCTTTTCTGCCCTCTTCATTTCTAGCATTCTTGTATTTTCGTTGTTCATCAATCAGGTCTAATATCTCCTGAATTATCCACTGATTCTTAGTTGATCTTTTCTTCCCTCCTAACATTTCTTCAGCAGCCCTGCTGACTTCATTTTTTATGACTATCCACTCTTCCTCTATTGTGTTTCCTCCAGCCTTTTCATTTAGTTCTTTTGAACATGTTCCTTGAAACAATCCCTCCCACTCTATTCTTTCAACTTGTCTAGTTTCCATCTTTTTGCATTCTTTCCTTTCTTCAATCTCTTCAACTTCAGATGGCATTTGACCAACAAGTTGTGGTCAGAGTCCACGTCTGCTCCTGGGAAAGTTTTGCAATCCAACACCTGATTTCTGAATCTCTGCCTAATCATAATGAAGTCTATTTGATACCTTCCAGTGTCTCCAGGTCTCGTCCACATATAAAGCCGTCGTTTGTGGTGTTTGAACCAAGTATTGGCACGGACTAAATTATGATCAGTGCAGTATTCAACCAGCCAACTTCCTCTTTCGCTCCTTTGTCCCAATCCGAATTCTCCTACTGTATTACCTTCTCTTCCTTGGCCTACCACTGCATTCCAGTCTCCCATCACAATTAGATTCTCATCACCTTTTACTTATTGTATTAAATCTTCTATCTCTTCATATGTTCTTTCGATTTCCTCATCATCAGATCAGGTGAACTTATCAGAAGCCTGTGCCTAATACACTCCAGCATCAGTGGGTAGGGTCTGACACATCCCACTCTGAAGAGTCTAGTGTCAGACCTAAGACGAAATGCTGGTTAATAGAGCAAATGCCTGAAAAGCCATACATCTTAATTTTTGATCTGATTTTGATATGCTCTATTGGTGGAAAAATATCTAATTCCCTCCATGGGAACTTAGAATTTCTATTTCTCATCATCCGCAGAGCTAGTAGGCATATAGACCTGCACTATTGTGGTGGGCATTGGTTTGGTGTCTATCTTGACGACAATAATTCTTTCACTATGCTGGTCGTAGTAGCTTACTCGGTGCCCTATTTTCTTATTCATTATTAAACCAACTCCTGCATTTCCCTTGTTTGATTCTGAGTTGATAATTCGGTAGTCGCCTGACCAAAAATCCTGTTCTTCCTGTCAATGTACTTCACTTACACCAACTACATCTAACTTTAGTCTATCCATCTCCATTTTCAGATTCTCTAATCTACCACAATGATTCAAACTTCTAACATTTCACGCTCCGACTCGCAGAATGTCAGTATGCATCTTCCTGATGATCACCCCCTCTCGTGTAGTCCCCACCCGGAGATCCGAATGGGGGACTAGTTTACCTCCGGAATATTTTACCCAGGAGGAAGCCATCATCAGTACATCATTCATACAGAGAGAGCTGCATGTTCTCGGGAGTTAGTTACTGCTGTAGTTTCCCGTTGCTTTCAGCCTCGTCAATCATCCAGACTGCCACCCTTGCAACTTCCGAAAGGCTGCTACTTCCCTTTCGATGAATAAATGTGATACTGCAATACAAGAATGAGTACTCCATTGGTAGGAATTTAGGGGAAAGTGTGTGGAGGAAAGGAACCAGGATAGAGTGTTATCCAGGAATTAGGTTAAGGCAGCTGTTGAGGAAACTAGAAGGGAAGGAGGAGGATAAGGAGAAGATGGTAGTTTTTCACATTAGTACCAATAATGTAAGGCAAGCAGGTATAGGTACTAACATAGTCAGGGATGTGTGGGATCTGGTTAATGCAGTGCAGAGAAGTTTAAGGGAGCAGAGATTGTTATCAGTGGGATACTGTGTAGGAGGGATATTGACTGCAAGGTGGCCAGGAATTTAAATGAGACTATGAAGTGGGTATATGAGAAAACGGAAGTGAGATTTGTAGATCCTAATGGGTGGATAACAGATAGGTATCTGCCCTCAGATGGCCTTCACTTGAATTACAGTGTTACATTTAAGTTAGGAAGTTCATTTAGAAGAGTTAACAGAGGTACATTCAGGGAAATGGGGTAGATTGGGGAGGGGTAGTAAGAGTACAGGGAGTTGGAAGACAAATAAGGGTGGCATAAAAATGTTATTGTTAATAGAAGAATAATCGTAAAAAAAAAAAAAAAAAAAAAAAAAAGGAATACAGTAGAATTAACTAATTTAGTAGATATATATTTACTGGATATTGTAATAGGAGTTAAATCATGGCTGAGAAGTGATATTATGGATGCAGAAGTTTTCTCATGGAACTGGAGTGTTTATCACAGAGACAGGACAGGAACCTTAGGAGAGAGAGTATTTATACCGGTGGCAGAAGTTTTCTCATGGAACTGGAGTGTTTATCACAGAGACAGGACAGGAACCTTAGGAGAGGGAGTATTTATACCAGTGAAAGAAGAATTTTTTCACTACAAAAAAGTTAAGCATGAAAAACATGAAATTCTAGGTATAAGGCCTGGAAAGGGTGGTGCTGACACTGATGCAGTATTATTTGATAAGATAATCAACTATGTGGGAAATGACACAGAAAGGAATTCAATTGTAGCAGGTGATCTCAATTTACCAAATGTCAATTAAGAAGGTACCGGTAATGGGAATGATAGGAAAAATAACCAACAAATGGTAAATACCGGTAAGTTAATCTGAGATGGACAGCTGAATCAGAAAGTGCCAGAACCAGCTAGAGGGGAGAATATTCTGTTCTTGGTGCTGGTAAAGCCAGATGAGCTCTGTATAGAAAGTGAAGTGGTAGGTGGTATAAGTCATCATTAAGTTGTTTTTGTGATAGTTAAAAATAAATGCTACTGAAAGAAAGCTTGCAAAACTAGGATTATAAAGCAGTATCATTTGGTTGATAAGATGGGCATGAGGGAGTTTTTGAAATAAATATGTTCAATGGAAAATGGTAAATATAATGTGGACAGCTTATGGGATGGGTTTAAAGCAACTGTGGAGGAATGTGGAAACAGGTATACACCTTTAAAGATGGTAAGAAATGGTCAAGATCTGCTATATTATGAGAGAGAAGTAAAGAGGCTAAGAAAGAGATGCAGGCTGGAAAGAATAATATTAATCATCAACAAAATTACAATTAAAATACTATTTTACTCCATTAATATAGGTAGCCATGATCATTAAGGCATTGAAGTCTAAAATGTCGGACACCGAGGTTAGCCAGTTCGAGTCCTGTTGGTCGAAAAACTTTTCAGCATCAGAATGTAGGCTGGCAGAGTAGGAGAGTGTATACAATTTCTGATCACTAGATTGCGTGCCAAAAGCCTGGATTACCTTGGTGCTTTTCGACAGGAGTAGGTTACGTGCTGGCACCGGGTTTCACCCTTTCCCTTCCTAATATCATATATCACATCATTCATTCATTAACTCCTCTAACGAGATGGAAGTGCATCCAGTCATAAAAATCCGCCACGACAGATTCATCTCACCTCATCTCACACCCTACCCCTTAGAGAAACGGGACAAGGGTTGGGGAAAAAAAAAAAAAAAAAAAAAAAAAAAATCCAACTCCTTTAATATAGGTAGTTTCTAGAGACTGTAAACAGTGCTTTCTTTTTTTTTTTTCAAATTGTGTAACTATGTACTGTATGTTGTGGTTAAGTGCAAGAGAGGGCTATGAGCCCTAACTTTGCCACATAAAAGGGCACAAAAGAAATAAATAAATAAATTAATTAAATAAATAAATAAATAAATAAATTTCTATTTTAGATAGTTAGATAGGCTGTACTGCATAGCATGGAGAATCAGCTGTGAATATCTGCCTGCAATTGTTTCACTCGTGCATCTGTATACAGCCGCTCATTCCAGGTGTCTGGGTCAAGGCTATGTAACACTCTCCCTGTCAGTATATGTAATAGCACTTCAATAGCCTCATTTAAACAGTCTTGACGAGATTCCCTCTTAAATACATGAACAGCTTGTATAAATATTAGTGTGAATTGGAGCGAGTATGATTTAGAGCTATTAGGTCAAATATTAACCATTGATACCATCTCTACAAAGCATTTTTCTTTTCAGATTCACTTCAAAGGCATGATAGTGTGATATTTGGACTTGTCTCCTGGAACACAAAAATTTTATTCTTAGCTGGAAATTTGATAGGCAAACTCTTCTTCTTCAGTGGACAAAAGCATATTTCGTTGTATAGTTTTAATACCTTTCAAACAAAAATAGAGTACTTGTTCACGTAAATAAGATATGAAGAACTGGAGCAATATGCTTGAAGTTTTCTGTGAGATTGCACAAAACTCTCTTTCCACTGATGACAGCAAGCTCACATGTTGAATCATCAGCGAAGTTTGTGTGTAGCGTCCACTGTGGAAAGAAAATGGATGCGTTTTATGACTGTTCTTAAAATAGTTGATGTAATTTTGCAGAACCTTGGTTGGAAATTTCTGGATAGGAGGTATAAATGGAGGCCTACAAATGAATGTAATAATAAGCGATTTAAAATTATCATATTTTCTCAGGAATTCTAGAAATTTAACTCTTTAAAATAGTCATTTAGAAGAAAAATATCTTATTTTGTATCCCTTTAAAAAGAATTAAAGAACAGTACCAGTTTATAAACAAAGCAATAGCCCTCCTGGTGGCCATGATCATTAAGGCATTGAAGTCTAAATGCCCGACACCGTGATTTTCCGGTTCGAGTCATGTTGGTCGAAAATATTTCACCATTGGCCGGCAGGGTAGGGGAGGAGGTGGAATACAATTTCTAATCCATAGATTGCGTGCCACAAGCCTGGATTAAATTCTAAACCTCTCTGCAGTGCTAATATCGAGTGAGGGTATATGACGGTGTTGATGGTGATTTGTCCATTGGATTGTGACGTTAAGCCTTGAGCAGACCCCTTGGTGCTCTTCGACAGGAGTAGGCTATATGCCGACACCAGGTTTCACCCTTTCCCTTGCTAGTATCAAGTATCACATCATTCATTTCATCTCATTAACTCCTCTGATGAGGTTGATATCAGGAAGGGCATCCAGTCATAAAAATCCACCACGACATATTCAGCTCACCTCACACCCATCCGCGTAGAGAAATGGGACAAAAGTTGGACAAACAGAAAAACGAAGCAGATGTTTAATTTATTTCTCAAAATAACAGAACATCCTCTTCTTATCTTTTCGTTTTTGTTTTGTTGTGGCACTGAACTTTGCAAGTAGCTCCTCATCCAGTGCCATCCAGAACCTATGTATTAAAAAAAAGTAAATCTCTTCTTTTCTGTTGGAATGTGGTGCCCAATAAAAATGTGTCTTTTGGTCTACAGGTACATGACAATGATGTGGATGTGGGATGATTTGTTGATCCTGTACTATGCTTTCGTCTTCATCAAGGCAATCCTTCACCTGTAACATTTAAAGAAAAATATGTATTTGTATTTTTTCCTATCTGTATTTTAGCACATCAAAAATAAATGGTTTACCACTCAGCTACTAACTAGAGATAGAATGATACTGCATGGTGATGTTCCCAATAAGAGTGTTTCTTTTAACATGTTTTTCATGTAATGGTCAATGTAGCAATGGCAAGACAGCATAGATACTTATTCTGTGAATGACAAAAAACTGATATCACATCATAATGCTGTGCATCAACAAGTAAATGGAGAGTTGCTGAAGTGACTCCTGTATATAAAGGAAAAGGTGATAAACCTAAAGCCAGCGTGACGTGTTGCATGTAAGCTGTGGCAAAGCTTGGTGAAACTCACAGCCTAACCTTTTGCTTCATTTACCCTCATACCATTGTCTGCTGGCCTTCTTGCAACATTGTCAAGTTTTGTTTTTTTTCTTCAGTTGCTCATAATCCTGTAATATTTATTACTCTCTACAGTATAACATCATCTACAAAAGGGGAGGGGTTCCTTTATGTTTCTTTATATGTACGGTACATTATATAAATGATAGTAGGAGTATACGACGGGAATCACTGAGGCTCATCTTCTAGGATTCCAGCAAGATTTAGCAGATATTTTAGATTCAGGAGATCAAATGTACTGTATTGCTATTGACCTATCCAAGGCTTTTGATGGGGTAGACCATGGGAGGGCTATTCAACTGGACAATAGAATCATTGTATGGATAACTATATTTCTAGAAAACAAAACTCGGAGAATTTGAGTAGGTGAAATATTACCAGATCCTGTAATGATTGAAAGGGGAGGGGTTCCTTTATGTTTCTTTATATGTATGATACATTATATAAATGATAGTCGGAATATACAACTGGAATCACAAATAAGGCTTTTTGTAGATGAAGTTATACTGTAGAGAGTTAATAAATGTTACAGGATTATGAGCAACTTAAAAAAAAAAAAAAAAAAAACACTTGAGAATGTTGCGAGAAGGCCAGCAGACAATGGTATGAGGGTAAACGAAGCAAAAGGTTAGGCTGTGAGTTTCACTAAGAGGAAAAGTCCTCTCAGTTTAAATTACTTTGTTGATGGGTTGAAAGTATTACCTCATGGGGATCATTGTAAGTACCTTGGTATTAATATAAGGAAAGATTTTCATTGGGGTAATCATATAAACAAGATAAACAGTATGTTCTCAGCTGTCGGTGAGAGATGGCATGGAATGACATAAGTAAATGAATAAGGTTGGCTAGTGTTTTTAAACAAGATTTCTTCATTTGCTTATGAAGGTTTTTATTGTTTGTAGTAAGGATATAAAGGAGAGGAGTCACTGGTAAGACTAGTATTAGAGCATGGTTCTGGTGTATGGGACCTTCATCAGGTTTAATTTGAGAACTGGAAAAAATCTAAAGAAAAGCAGCACAATTTCTTCTGGATGATTTCCAACAAAAGAGTACCGGTACCTAGTGTAACAAAAATGTGGTAATCTTTGGGCTGGGAAGACATGGGAGTAAGGAGATGTGCTACTTGACTATGCAGTATGTTCTGAGCTGTCAGTGGAGAGATCACATGGAATGACATTAGTAGATGAATAAAGTTGACTAGTGTTTTTAAAAGTAGAGAAGATAACAATATGAAGATAAAGTTGAAATTCAAGAGGACAAATTGGGTCAAGAGGAAGAGGAGTTAGGGATTAGAATAATTTACCAAGGCAGATTTTTGATAAATTTCCAGCTTCTTCAAAATTATTTAAGAAAAGACTAGGTAAACAACTGAAATGGAATCTGCCACCTGGGCAAAATACACATCAGTTGTGACAGATTGATTGTCAAAGTTTTTCTTGATTTTGTTTTCAGAAATATGGTAGCCCTAGTTATCATGAGTTATCATAGAGTACTTGATTACACTTTGCCCTCTGTTACCATCAGTTCATGTTATAACTGGATTTTGCATTTACTGTAATCTGACTGTTTTTTTCATGTCTTGATCTCCTCTACCATTCTTACCAACTTGCACCTCACTCTGGGTTTTTGCTACAAATTCTCTCTTACCCTGTTTAACCCTCTCATGCAGGCATTTTCATTTTGAAGTCAAAATTAATTTTTCCGCATTTCTGCTTATACTTCTTCTCAGTGTGTTCATTCCTTCCCTGAAGTGGGAAGGCGGACCACGTAGATGGTGACATCGTCTCTCAGGCCAGGAGATTTGTATTGAAGAATGAGATTTGTGGTGAAGGTCAAAGGGTTGGCGGCCCTGGCCTATACTAATAGCTCTTCCGGCATTCACCTTAGTGCACAAGAATGGGAAACCACGGATAGCCGGTGGTGGGGACCAGCTCCTTGCCATATCCCGATAGCAGAGGCACTGCGTCACAGTAGAACCTCGGCCACCATGCTCCTCTGCGCGGTTGGTCGTTCGGACCACGGACCAGCCGTTGCCACTAATAGGCCGACCTACTCTGCATCCACCAACCACTGACCATGAAGAGAACAGCGGCTGTCTCCAGCGAGAAGAACGGATAGGGTTCTGAGGGCATATAGCCTGTTCTTTCCAACAACTCGCTATGCGCACCTCACTTAAGTTTGTCGTTAACTCTTGTTTGGTGGTCAATATACAGTGCATGTCACTGGAAGAGTCAAGCCGATCCAGATGGCCTCAGCTTTCAGTGAGGAGATGGCGTTGAGTGATAGTAATGGACTTAGCCTCGTCCCGTTTCTCTATAGGGTCCGTTATGAAGTGAGATGAATCTGTCGTGGCGGGTTTTTATGATCGGATGCCCTTCCTGACGTCAACCTCATCAGAGGAATTAATGAGATGAAATGAATGACGTGATGTATGATAGTAGCAAGGTGAAACCCGGTGCTGGCACATAGCCTACTCCTGTCGAATAGCACTAAGGGATACAAGAGTTTAGCTCCTGAGGGAGCAATAGTTTTGTGTTTTGACGCATAGCGCTGTTAGAAAATAATCGGAGTACTTAGGAATGGTAAGGGAGCTTTAGTTTCAACCTGTGGCACGTCGTGTGGGGAGCACGCTGGAGCAGTGGATCTTGTGAATAGGGACATTTTCTACAAGATAAGTAAAGGCACATCATGCGCGGTCTTTTCACGTACTAAATTTACATAGCAGCAGCAGTTCAAATAGCGCCGCTAAATGTCAGGCTATCTCTCTATTCCTCAGCACTCAGCACGATTCATATCTGCATTAAGAAAATAACTTACGCACAAAAGCAAATTCTTTTCCATAATTTTTATATCATCATCATCATCATTACCACAATTTCATTAGATTCTTCGAAGATGCAGGCGACTCGGAATGACTGCATTGCTCTAGAGACTAAGTCTCGGACTCCCCATAATAGCACATTAGAAACCGTCGGCTGTGCTGACAATAGTTTTCCATTTTTCTGCACTAAAGCGAATGCCGGGACAGTTCCTAGTATAGGCCACGGCCGCCAACCCTCTCACCTTCTCCCTATAACTCTTTCAAAATCTCCTGGCCTGAAGACGTTACCGTGAAATGAAAACATTTTAGTGGTAGATACAAATGCGTTTTGAGTAGAAAGGTGATATTTCTATGATGTTTAATAAAGCATGAATGTATCACACAGTAATTCAAGAAGAGCTCATACAACTCAGATCGTTGCGACTGAAAAGTTCACGTCGCATTAGAAATGAAAATACTCTACAGTGTGTAGGCCTACATAAAGATTTACAGTAGACTTTAGGTCGCATCAACATAGATAGGTCTTATGGCGACGATGGGATAGGAAAGGGTTAGGAGTGAAAAGGAAGCGGCCGTGGCCGTAATTAAGGTACAGCCCCAACATTTGCCTGGTGTGAAAATGGGCAACCACGGAAAACAATCTTCAGGGCTATCGACGGTGGGGTTCAAACTCCCGAATGCAAGCTCACAGCTGCGCGTTCCTAATCGCATTGCTCTCTCTCTTTCTCTCTCTCTCTCTCAGAATTTATAGCCTCCGTCCAGCCACTGAACCCCTTTGATGTTTTCAATCCTTATATTAAGGACCATACTGATTATCTTGTTACGATATTTAAAGTATCTATCTATGAAAGTCGATTCCTGCTGATGGGATATGGCTAAATGGTTAGCGTGCTGGTCTTTGGTCATCGGAGTCCCAGGTTCGATTCCCGGCAGGGTCGGGAATTTTAACCACCATTGATTAATTTCGCTGGCACGGGGGCTGGGTGTGTGTGTCGTCTTCATCATCATTTCATTCTCTCATCACGATGCGCAGGTCGCCTACGGGTGTCAAATTAAAAGATCTGCACCTGGCGAGCCGAACTTGTTCTCGGACACTCCCGGCACTGAAAGCCATACGCCATTTCGTTTCATAGTAAAACAGTAGGATAAAAATACATAGGGCTACAGAGTACTATATCTTCTTGTCAGTGCGATTCATCACGGCATTCAACTACCATAAATACAAGAATGAATCACACATAGGACTAAATGAGGTCGTTAGTTATATTAGAGTTATACTCTTAGTTTGGTTTCCTGAAGGAAGTGAACCATTGACTCTGCCAGTTGAACTGTAGGATTATATAACAGGCAAGATACATTCAAGGGCAGCGGAAAAACGAATTTCATTAATTTCTAAGTAATTTTGTTCCGTTGATGATTTAATTTCTCACATTGAAAAACGATATGATTGGTTGTACCGACCAGTTTACCACATTCACAGATATCCGATTCGATCACCTTTACTACGGTATAAATAAATGTTCAGGAGTAGGCCTACAGGCAAGGGCGCCCATACCCGGGGGCAAGGTGGGGCCGCGGCCGCCCTCTAGCTCTCAGGGAAAGCAAAAATCTAGTGTAGTCAGGTGTTTTCCTTTCAAGAAAATGATTTAAATGTCAGTATTACATAGAAGCGGTAGTACCGTCCCCCACCAACAAGCAGGGGATACCGTGGGTTATTCTACCGCAGTCGCCATTTTTCTTCCAAAATATTAAAAATACTACGTACACCCTGGTCTGCCCCCCCCCCCCCCTACAAACTGGCATACGGACGCCCATGCCAACAGGCATGATTGAGTCTTAGGCTGATGACACACGGAGCGGTTTTCGCCGAGTCGGCCGCCGCGTCGGCGCACGTTTCTATTGTATCAGATGGGATGAAACAGACACAGCGGTGCTCGCCGACAGGCGGCAGATTTGCCGACTCGGCCTGTCGTGTAGCTGGCGGTGCAGCGAGCGTTTTGAAGACTTTGTGCGCGCTCTAGCGCCATAGATTTATTACATTCAGCTGAATCACGGCTGACTTGATGCTTCGCTCTAGTCGGGCGTGGCTGAATTTACGCGGCGATTGCATCATTGGTAGGTATTCTTGTATTAGATATCATGAAGTATCTTTGAAATTCAATAATATACACGTAAAAGGACACATAGAGTAAGTAGTCTTTTGGAATAAGAATAAGAACAATCCTTTATTTTTCGGTAATTTTAGCTAACTTCCTCACCTAACGTCACGCTCACTAATGTGTTTTGTCCACTGCCTGCTCGATACGCACCCGATGACTGGGTTACGTATCAAAACTCATGAGTTTCAAAACTCACGGGCTAAAATTAGTTACAGATGGTATCAAAACTCACGACTACAAACTGGTAGCTAAAGTAAACATTCTAATGAGTCTCAAAATTCACGACTCCGGACAGCAGGAGGGATGAGGAGCCCGGTGACTCACGCTTCCCTTACGACAGCCAGGGGATACTGTGGATGTTATCCTGCCACCCCAACCCACAGGGGAAAAACAATGGCTGGTGAATGAAAGAGACCGAGGTGTATTATTATTATTATTATTATTATTATTATTATTATTATTATTATTATTAAAATATTTTGCTGTTGTCTTAAAGCTAATATAATGCATTTTTTACTATTCACATTTATAATAATGGCGTGTGGCCTCCGGGAAGTTCTGATGCAGGTCTTTAGAGCTGACGCCGTATAGGTGACTTGCACGTGTGTACGGATGAGACCCTACTTAAGATAAAGTCTAATGCTGAAGACGGCACGAACACCCAGTCCCCGAGCCATAGGAATTAACTAATGAAAGTTAAAATCTCCGACCCGACCGGAAATCGAACCCGGGATCCTCTGGACCCCTTGGACCAAATGCCAGCATGCTAACAATATATGCATGTAGCCGGACGACATAAAATTAAAGTAGGTATATTGCCCGCTGCTAGTTAAAAGAAATTATCAATTGGTAGTACTGGGGCGCAGCCAGAAGGCGGCATTTACATGAATAAGGAATTTTATTTATAGTTGAGATTGTTCAGATCAAGAAAGTTAATTTACTCATTTAGTTTCAACACTTGCAGATTAATTTGAAAAGAAGCCGTATTTCTATTTTTCGTAAGAGTTCATCTATTCGCTTATTTCAATAGATTGTCTATCTGACACACTTAAACCGAAAAAAACACTCATGTCGCATCCGATTATTCTGTGCGATATAACAGAAACTCATTCAATTATTTGAATAATCGGATGGAAGTTATTCGATTATTTAAAGTATTCCATTATCCCATCAGTAAAAGGGTGGACATTTATCCATTCAAAGAAGAACTGGCCCTGCTCGTGAGTTTTGAGACTGACCCAGGTAAAGAAACCTGTTCTTACTAATCCTCTTCCTGGAATTCGTGAGTTTTGAGACTCGTGAGTTTTTGAGACGACACGGATGACTGCTTATAAGCAGTCATTTTAGATGCAGTTCGAGCAGGCAGTGGTTTCGTCACAGTCGGCAAAAACCGCTCTGTGTATCAATCACAGGCGGCGGCCGACGCGGCCAAGGCCCCACACCGCTGGCTGCGCAGAAGCGTGTGACTGGGGAAGACATGCCCATGCGCGAACCGCCATGTTGCGGGCGCTCCTCAGCTTGACGCGGAGATCGTATGGAATTCATGCTTTAACTTACATTTCGCACACATGAAAACATTCGCCTTATAAAATTAATGACAGCCTACACCGACTACCGAGTACACACGCAATAAATATACATAATATCAAGACTGTGTTAATATTAAAATATACTTCTGTATAAAAACTGAACAATCTACACAAATCCTTTGGATAGCCCATAGGTGGCGTACCAAAAAACAGAAACCTTTAGCAGACTGAATACGAAGACTGAAAAATACACTACTACAAAAATACACTAGCGGTACCTCGAAAATGATCATGTCGCTCACTTAATATAAGGGTCATGTTTGTAACTGATGTGTTTGAACATTGTACGTATGGCAAGAAGGCCAGACTCAAAGGACGAGGATCACGTGACAATCTGTCTCTTGAGAAACCTAGGATCAACAATTATTTAGCTTCATTGAAAATATGAAGACATGTTCAAAAAGCGGTCTACAACTTCAGTATGATTACATATCGTGAGAAAAAAATTACCTGTCTCTCAGCAGACTGGAGAACACATACATTAAATATTTACACACTCCTGTACCGATAACAATAATCTTCAATATCAACAAAAAAGGAAACCTGTGAAATAAAATCTTTCTATGAAAGGTATATAGCGTATGATTCCTCTCAGATAAGTCATTACAGCAAATTTTACTCAATTATCTGAAGACATTGTTTAAAAAGTACATGACTGCAAAAATCTTTCTAAAACAATCAGATACATGTTTTGTTCATTTTCTGAATACGAAATGCCTGCTTTGCGGTGTAGGGGTAGCGTGTCTACTTCTTACCCGTAGGCTCTTGGTTCAATCCCCGTCCAGGTCAGAGATTTGTATCTGGATCTGTGTGCTGGTTCGAGGTCCACTCAGCATACGTGATTAAAATTGCTGAGCTATCTGACGGTGACATAACGGCCGAGAGGATTCGCCGTGCTGACCACATGACACCTCGTAATCTGCAGGCCTTCAAGTTGAGCAGCGGTCGCTTGGTAGGCCATGGCCTTTCGGCCTGACTTGCTATGGGGTTTGGTTTGGTTTGGATATGAAATAACGTAATTGGATGAGTAGAAGTTAAATTATCATGTTTGTGTGATTTGGATTTAGGTAACTGCTGCCTGACATTCGTTACACTGGTGCTAGTCTTCTATTGTGTATTTCTTAAAATGAAATTAATGTCTAGGGTTAGTTTGAGTTTCTCTGCGTAGTTTAGGGTTAAGTTTTATTTTTTCAATTTGCTTTACGTCGCACCGGCACAGATAGGTCTTACGGCGACGATGGGATAGGAAAGGCCTAGGAATGGGAAGGAAGAGCCCGTGGCATTAATTAAAAGTACAGCCCCAGCATTTGCCTGGTATGAAAATGGGAAACCACGCAAAACCATCTTCAGGGCTGCCGACAGTGGGGTTCGAGCCCACTATATCCCGGATGCGAGCTCACAGCTGCGCGGTCCTAACCGCACGGTCAACTCGCCCGGTTAGACTTAAGTAAGAATGTTATAATTTAAGATGTAAAACCTTCCTCATAATATTATCTTCTTAAATATTACTGCTTTTACAAACTCATTCTGAATTAACATTATCTGAGCACATAAAAAATGAAAATGCGTTCTAATTTTTCTCTAATATGAGCACCATGATTTACACCAGAAAGAAAATAAAATGAAATTGAAAGTAAAGCACATGCAAACAAAAAATATTAAGATCATAGTGAAAAGTTGATTTGATTAGCGTTTTCTAATGCAGACTAGGATTGACAAGATTGTAATGAGCTTTGTTTAGACTTTATATTGTCAGATTTTTCTGAAATAGCGTATTAACAATTGTATTCTTTTATTACAAAGCAAGTGGGAAAAATTGGAGAAATTAAGACATAAGATACTAATAAATCATTTTTCAGTAATTGATAATTTGAAGCACTACCTTACCGTAATATCAGAAGGTTTGATCAAGTTGTATCAATCATATCTTACGGATGCTAGGCCCAGGTTTATCAAATTTGTAATACCGCTACACAGTTTGTATGAAAAATATGTTGTCGTTTTCAAAACAGCTTTTTAGTTCTAAACAATTGTCCCCGATGAATTGGCAAAAAGCAAACAAGAAAAATAAGCCTAAATATTCTAAATTTCATGTACATGCGTTCTCTGAATCAACCTCCCTATAACCTGTTTAGTTCTCGATTATGGTAAATGAAAGTTACTTTTTAACAGTTCAATTTCTACTCACATGTGAAAAGAAATACCAGGCCCTTCTGATAGCAGTCTGTACAAATGAAGGCTGCACACGAATCCACCCTCGTGAATATCTTTCCATTCCACAGGTAATGCCTAACTTTAGGCCTAATATTGCCGATCAATTTAACTAACGTAATGTATCAGCTCCCACATTCCTTGAAAATATTTGACAATATATTATCACTCCGACACATATAATACCAAACCAGATCCCCTAACAGGCATGATTCAAATCGAAAACATGCGAGAGTCTGTAAACATTACCACGTGCTAGCCATGCATTCGAAGCTGAAGCGCCCGCAACATGGCGATGCGCGAATGTGTTCAATATTCCGCTTAGCATCAGCGCGCTCTGTGAGTCTAGATAAGTAATTACTGCGTTTACATGCAGGATTCAGATCGATCTGAGTACACTTCCCGTATTGAAAACGCCATGTAAACGGGGACTCAGTTCGGATTGAGTCTCAAGGTCGATACGGTAAAATCTGGGATCGTATCGTACTCAGTTCGAATTGAGTTCCATGTAAACGCGGATCGTACTGAGATCGTATTGAAAACGACTGCGCACACACTCCATGTTTATTCGGTCGAAAATTATGTTCAAATCGATTCTGTGCCTTCGACTGACAATTGTTTTTTTAAAGGGCGCGATACTTGTTGTTGTTGTTGTTTGTTGTCAAAAGCAGAGGTTAGTGACCAACAGAGTTTCAGAGTTTCGTGAGCGCTAAAAGTAAAGAAAAAGTGAATTTTCATTTAAGTACTCGTTGTTATCATTATTCCCTTCTGACCTTTATTTAATAACATCGTTGAAAAATGTCCATCAGCCGAAATGTGTGGTCGACTGGAGAAGTCCAGGTTATGCTGGAAATTTTCAAGGAAAAGGAAATCCATAAACTCTTCGATGGTAAGAGGTTTAAGAACAGTGAGATATATAAGTTGGTGCAGCAAGAAATGGAAAGGAGAGGCTACACTACAAAAAATGCTGAACAGATAAAAAACAAGTGGAAAAGCTTGAAGTCAGCTTATAACAGCTGCTTGAAAGACAGAAGTAAAAGTGGTGCGGGCAGGACGGAATGTGAATTTTTTGACATTCTGGACGAAATTTTGGGGTGCCGTCCATGTGCTTCTCTGGAGGGGTTGGATACTGCAGATCATAGTTTAGGCCTCTTGCAAGAAGAGTGCCCCCAGCCTGTGGAGATTGAGGTACATCCATCTGTTAATCCAGACGAGTTGAATATATTAATTCACTCTCCCGAAAGCAGCATGTCATCAACACCATCACGTGAGATGTGTGAAGATAGGCCTCGCCGCCCTTTGAAAAGGAAGGCAAAGGACTCTGGAAGCTCTGGAAGTAACATTGATGAGTTCATAAAGAAGCAACATGAACTCATGAATGAATTCTTCAAGAAACAGGAAGAAAGAGAAGAAGCTGCTAGCAAAAGAAGAGCAGAAGAGCTCCAAACTCTTCTTTCTGCTTTCACCTCTGCAATAACTTCAATTGCATCTGTGCCACCACATTTTCCCTACCCCTACCCTCTCTTTTCACAACAGGCTGCCCCCTTCAGTTTCCCAGACCAACAACCTGGCCCCTCTACATCAAGAACATCTCATTTTCCAGACCATCATCCAGGCCCCTCCACATCACAAACTCATGATGACAAGGAAACAACAGACTGTGAGAACACAAAATCTGACAGTATATGAGAACATTTCATGTTTTCAGAAAATACAGTAAATGTACTGGTATTGGTTGAAAATAAATTTATTCAATGCTTTCTGTATTAATCCATTGTAATTTATCTAATGGCTTCATTAAATATTATAATTAGACCACACATTTTAATCTTCAATTTTTCTTCAGAAGTAAAGAATTAAACAAGTTAGTTACAGCATAAATTATACTACAGTAAGAGGTATATACACCAGTCTTTGTCACTGTACCAATAATTGACATTTTTTAGTATTTTGAGCTATAGTAAGCATAGTCTCCTTGGCCACATTGAATTCAAGGGAAATTTCAAGTTTCATTCTTTCTGAAGTCAGCTGCAATGATGTATGTATTCATTTCAATGTTTATAATGGAGGGAAAATTGTCATAGTAAAGGTACATCAAGAGCAGTATTCTGCATACCAGAACATCTAAAGGAAAAAGTTAAGGTAAGCACTTCTATTAAATAGCTTTACTGACAAAATCGCAATGAATCACTGAGAAGTTCAAAACTGTTAGTGCATCAGAAGGTTACAAGTAAAGAATACCATGATCAAAACTGAACATCTAAACCACTGTAAGCTTCTTAAGGGGGGTGTCAATTAATGGGTCATTCATGTTACTGTGTTCGTCTTTGACATGCCCCATCAGTCACTGGGACGTGACTTTTTAACAAAGATATAGACATAATAATGAACAGAAATGCCTTTTTATTGTATTTTATCTATATGTGAAAATACATTTCAGTGTTATTTCTCTCTAGTGTTAGACACCATGTCAATGATTGGCTCAAACTGCTGTCAATTATTAGTACCATTGCCACTGATGCTTCCACGGTCCATACTTATAGACTTGATACTGTATAGGCTTTCGAGCTTATGCCGTGTCAAGAAAATAAGGTGAAATTCTTTGTTTCGCAGAGAACTGTGCTCTGTCACCAGAAGAAAATCTCGACTGTCTGCAGCTGACTTCAGAAGCCTATCTCATGGACAGTCGAGATTTTCTTCTGATGACGCAGACCACAGTTCCCTGTGAAACATAAATAAATTCACATTATTTTCTTGACACGGCATAAGCCCAATAGCCTATACAGTATCATGTCTATTAGTACCATTGTTTGAAGTTACAGACATGGAGCCTGAACTTAATTTCTCAGTCAGTCTAATGGCACAGGCTGTTGAACAAGTGAAAGCAGGCTTGCCAGTAACAGCAGCAGCCAAACAATTCAATGTTTCTTGAACAACAGTTATCTATACAACATCTGGTAAGAGCCCAGAAGCATGCAGAATCGGATCAACCATCATTCTAACTGCTAAAGAAAAAGTAGTTATGGCGAAGGGTTGTTGTCAACTGCCAGATTACAGTATCTGGTCACGAAAGAGCAACTTCCAGGGCAGTATAGAACATCTGATTAAAGAACTGAAGAGATCTAACCTTTTTACCAATGGCAGGCCAGGCTGAAAGTGGTGTTCTTCCTTTCTCAAAACACACCCTGAACTAAGAGAACAAAAAATCTCACTGCTTCAAAGGGAAATGTCACATGTAAGGGTTTATTCAACTGAGAATAATCTCCTTCACATCACAAATGATCAGACATGTATATTTAATTCCGATGAGAGTGCTTTTCTTTTCTACAACCCAAAGGAGACAGAGTTATCACTCACTGTATTAGTTCTCATATTTTGTTTCACTGTTCATTTACAGGTAGGCCTACCTCATGATTTGTTTAAAATTGCTAGTTAGGCTATAAATAACATTTGATTATATCATAACATCTGATCTTATTTTATGCATTTTTGTTTATTTATTTGGTTGTAAATTAACCATTTTATGAATCATTAATTTTACTAACATTCAGAATTACCAACAGTTATGAACCATGTTATTCTTCTTGTATTTAACATATATTATACTAGTGCCAATTACTGGTGCAGCAGAAGTCAATTAAAGGAACACGTGAGAAGATGAACTGTCAATTACTGGTTCTTTGAGATAGGTTTTAAAACAGCATGTCATTACCTAATGTATATTAAAAAAAATATATGCATTGAAATACAGTATAACTTACCACACTTTTATAGCACATTGCTGTTTGTACGCAATAACCAACAAATACATTTTTTAAACTAAATTTAGCAAAACAGTGGCCTTCCAGAACAACCAAAGCTTCCTGTTACCAAACCAATTTGCTCTTCCTGAATTTGATTTAGGCCTTGATAATATTGATTTGATTAAAAATAAAGTTTAAAAACGTAAATTTAGCAAGCCCCCGCGTGAGATCTCCATTGGTTCTACTTTTGAATTGGTCTGGATTGGTTAGGGTAGGTTAGTGACAAAGCCATTGGTCTGGATCAAGAAAAGGGGGTCTGGAGGCGTAAGCCTAGGCCTCTAGTGTCCCGCGTGACACCTCCATTGGACTTGTGTTTTTATTATGCAGCTGTGTATTTCTTGTGCGCAGGTTGATAACGGAATTCATTTTACTTCATTGCTGAGAGTGACATATCCCATTGTGTCTCACCCAATGGAAATGCTGGTACATAGTTAGGTGATGGACTATGGCGCGTGATCAATTGTATTAGGTTATAAAAGCAAAATTATTTCTGGGAAGGGGTTGGGTTCTTGGCTGTTGCAGTGAAGACATCTCTCCTCTACAAGGTATTCCAGTTAAGATTTCTAACATATTGCATCCTTATCATGCTATAAAAGTGTGGTTAATCATACTGAATTTCTACCAAAAAATATTTCCTTTAAGTTTAAATAATAATGTTCACACTCCAAGGAATATGTTACATATATGCTAATGCTGTTTCTATTAGGCCTACCACACACAATAGAAAAAATTAAGTTCTAACAGTCAAAGACAGTACCTTATTATACTTAGACTGTACATTATAAATTAAACAGGTCGTTCAATGCAAAAAAATTACAATAATCTGGATCTTCTCTGTGGATACATTGACATATAATTTTTGAGAGCATCTCTAATTCGTGATCCATTCAAATCGTCATAGTCCCTGGCAACTATGCGACGGGGTTGAGGAAACTCCAATTCTGCTTGTTCCACTGTTTCAAGCCATTTGTGAATAAAACTGTCCTTTCTAGTTTCTATTATATTATGCAATATTAAACATGCCATAACAATATTAGGAACAAATTTATAATTAACATCTACTCGCTTCGATAAGCACCTGAAGCGTGCTTTCAGTCTGCCAAATGCATTTTCGACGACGACTCTACCACGACTTAAATAAACATTGAAGGATTCTTCTTCTGGGGTTGCATTGCTTCTGTATCCTTTCACTAACCAAGGCAACAATGGATATGCTGGGTCGCCTAATAGCATACAGGGTATTTCTGTTCCTTCAATCATAATACTACTTTGAGGTAAAAGTGTATCTGCATGCTTGTACAAATTCGAATCTTTCAATACAGACGCATCATGACTACTTCCTGCATGTTAGCAGGTAGCATACCTGAACCTGTAAAGTTAAAGAGAAGGTGCTGTTAGGTCAGTGCATATGAAACTATTTAAAATGTTTAAACATTAAAATGCAGGATTGTTTTGAGAGTGAAACATGCACATAAAGGCATTAAGCCTACAGTTAGCTTAATAACAAATACACTAAGCCAGTAAATATATTTACCTGTATAAATGATCAACAACTGCCATCATATTATAAGATGGCCAGCCCTTGCGATTAACAAAGTCACGATAACCTTCTGTTGGGGGTAAAACTGGAATATGCGTTCCATCTATGGCACCAATTACATTTGGAATACCACACATATTTTCAAAACCGAATGTTATCTCCTGGGCTTCCACTGCATTTGGTAAAGATAAGTAGTCGTCTTTGAATTCTAAGAATAATGCTTCACATACATCATACACACATTTGTGTACAACTGATTTGTGTGTCCCAAACTGATTTGCAACCACACGATATTCTGCACAAGATGCAAGTTTGTATAAGGCAATGGCAACTTTCTTTTCAACAGAAATGGGTTGCCTTACACAAAATTCACTGGGTTTAATGTATGGTTGAAGACGTTGACATATATATTTAAATGTTCCACAACTCATCCTAAAATTTTCCAGCCAGTCCTGTTCTGTGAAGTGGTACTTCACAACGCGTTCCCACCACTCATGACTCCTCTCTTTAACCCAACAGCGTTTCTTTCTTCGTGCTTTAGTTTTAAGAGTTGATTGCAAGTAAGCACAATTCTGAACTTGCAATTGCTGAAAGAAAAACATTGATTCTCTTTCCCGTGCCCTTCTCTCTTCTTCCCATTTTTCATGAAACTTGATTAAGATCACGAAGAAATGACAAATTGTCATCCACAGAAGTGCTTTTTTTACATCCATCCTTAATTGTTAACCTTGATTTTATACTTCACAACTTCAGTGAGCAGAAAAATATAAACATAACAATCGATCACGTCGCGATTAGTTATATCGATCGAAGAATGTAGGTGATATCGATTTTACTACAATTCTGCATCGTTCGTATACGTCGATGTTGCCTGGCGGATTCAATAGGATACTCAAACACTACATGTAAACGGGGATCGTATTCAATACGGTAAGTGTACTCAAATCGATCTCAATCCCCATGTAAACGTACTAAATATTAAAGTCTTTGGACGCGGCTGCCGACTCGGCGAAAACCGCTCCGTGTGTCATCAGCCTATCATGGTTATGTGTCGTGCTCGAAGAATTACATTTATCTTCCTAGACTGCGCTACGCGGTGGCAAACTCACCGAAGTTTTCCGAAGTTCTCCGATTACTTCCTTACCGCGGTATGCGGCGAAACACGAAACTATTGCTCCCTCAGGAGATAGACTCTTGTCTAAGGGATCTGTTCAAGGTTTAACGGCTCTATCTGACGGACCGAATCACCATCAACGCGTCATATGCCCTCACTCCATGTGAGCATTGCAGAGAGGTTTGGAATTTAATCCAGGCTTTTGGCACGCAATCTAGTGATTAGAAATTGTATACCGCCACCTCCCGTACCCTGCCGGCCAACATTCTGAGGGTGAAAACATTTTCGACCAACGGGACTCGAACCGGCAAACCACGGTGTCAGACCGTTTCAATCTCAACGCCTTAACGCGGACTAGTGATCAGAATAACACTGTTACATAAATTGTGAAAAGTTGAGTGTGATTGATGGTGATTGATATTGTTTGGGTCACAGAACCAGACAATGAATCTTACAGTTATTGATTGGCTCTGATTTTTGAGATAATGACATTCATTGTGTCCGCCTCTGTGGTATAGTGGTGAGTGTGATTACCTGCTACCCCCAGAGACCCGGGTTCGATTCCCGGCTCTGCCACGAAATTTGAAAAGTGGTACGAGGGCTGGAACGGGGTCCACTCAACCTCGGGAGGTCAGCTGAGTAGAGGGGGTTCGATTCCCTCCGCAGCCATCCTGGAAGTGGTTTTCCGTGGTTTCCCACTTCTCCTCCAGGCAAATGCCGGGATGGTGCCTAACTTAAGGTCACGGCCGCTTCCTTCCCTCTTCCTTGTCTATCCCTTCCAAACTTCCTATCCCGCCACAAGGCCCCTGTTCAGCATAGCAGGTGAGGCCGCCTGGGCGAGGTACTGGTCATCCTCCCCAGTTGTATCCCCGACCCAGAGGCGGTAGAGGTGGAATCCCTCGCTGAGTCCGAGGGAAAAACCGACTCTGGATGGTAAACAGATGGAGAAGAAGAACATATTTATTGTAATTTATGTACCTATCTTACAAGAATTACCTTAATAGCGTCTCTATTTAGCCTATCTTTGGTACTGTGTTGCTGGAGCGACCGATTTCACCATCCAGCAATTATCAGAATAACACTGTTACATAAATTGTGAAAAGTTGAGTGTGATTGATGGTGATTGATATTGTTTGGGTCACAGAACCAGACAATGAATCTTACAGTTATTGATTGGCTCTGATTTTTGAGATAATGACATTCATTGTGTCCGCCTCTGTGGTATAGTGGTGAGTGTGATTACCTGCTACCCCCAGAGACCCGGGTTCGATTCCCGGCTCTGCCACGAAATTTGAAAAGTGGTACGAGGGCTGGAACGGGGTCCACTCAACCTCGGGAGGTCAGCTGAGTGAAAGCGAACGCCATATTCGCCGCTCACATCACACTATTTGGCGAGAAGAAATTCAGGTGTGATTGCCAAAAGTGCATTTTTAGAAGACCCCTAACATATTACATTGCAACTGTTTTTTATGAGTCCATCAGCTCATCCACAAGTTCTTTAACATTTTCCGTTTTGAAGTTATCCAGAAAACCATTCGAAGCTTTCTTAAAGGATTGCCTTTCTGTTTTCTCCTTGTTCTTTAGTATTAATTCCAACCATGCTATGAGAATTACGACGTGCTCAGGTAGTGGTGGTGATTTTAGTTTTAAGAGGAAGTACAACGTGTTTACGCAATGCTGCCAACTGCTTATACATGGGGACCCGATATTTAATGAGAAGAGTGTAATTGTAGTTATGGCTGCAATTCGAAAACTGGAGCTAAGATGCGAATTTTAACATCACATTCCTATTCAGTGGCACCAATTTAGTAATGTTTGGCTCATTTCATCTCCATAACATTCTGTGTGTTGAACAGTGTAATTTACCAAGTGAGGGTGTTCGATAATATTCCAACTTCTTTGAAGTAATTTAAGAAAAGACTAGTTAAACAGCTGATACGGAATCTGTTAGAATCCGGGCGACATGTAGATCAGTGGTGATAGTAAATGTATCTTTTGGAACTTATCGTTGCATAACTAAGTCACTTCCTGAGGCCATTTATTCCATATCCAGCCATGGTTGCTGATCTTGTAACTTTACCATCATCCCCTACTCAGCCATCCTGTAAGTGGTTTTCCGTGGTTTCCCACTTCTCCTTCAGGCAAATGCCGGGATAGTACCTAACTTATGGCCACGGCCGCTTCCTTCTCTCTTCCTTGTCTATCCCTTCCAAACTTCCCATCCCCCGCAAGGCCCCTGTGGTGTAGTGACATCAATTGTTTCGTTAGAATAGAGCCTGTTTAATCAAAAATCGTTTCTAAAATATCAATTTTCGTCAGTTTTACCGCGCGCAGTGGATAGAAATAATTTGTCAGGTGTTTTGTTGAGCTATTTGGCCAAACACTCCACCCTGTCCAACGGACTGTAATTGCGCCGAGCACATTTTTTTCATGCTTTCCGTCTGACCTCATTTGATCAACCTTGGTTCCTTTCCGAATCCGATGACACTAGGTTAACGAGACGAGTTTTAATTTGAACGGACAATACAACACAGGTAGTTGTCTGGAAAATTAATAGTACTTCATGAATATTATGTTATCACTTCACACTTAACTGACAGTACACTGATACAGCAATAACCAACTCTTTCTCTCTGTGAGTTTATCCAGGTAATAGAGCGGAAAATATTGGCCAGCAGCCACGGAAGTGCTGCCAAAAGAGATTTCTGTACTCAGCTAGCCATATCCGCACTCGTCACTCGGTTTGAGATATGACATTTCTGACGTAAACAAAGTCCATCGTTTTAGATATGCTTTCCCCTGATAATAAAAAAATATGTCAACCGGACTCATAGACAAATTACTGGTGGTCTGCATTAATTGGCTAATGCAGTGTTTCCCAATATTTTCACACTTCTATAAACTATACCCCTTGTTTGTAAAATAGTAGGCCTAGTTGTTTTTTAAATATACTGATACTTTTAGTCAGTGTCTATCTTGCCCGACTGGTGGTCATTTATCCTTAACGCGTCTAGTCTTTTTTTAAGGTATGGCACTGTGATTAGCTGGTTCTAGTCCCGCTGGTGTCCATCAGACGGCAGTGTAGGAGCAGTGGCGGTGATTAGGAGAGGCGAAGGGGGGCAATCGCCCCCGCCCCCTGCCACTTTGTAGAGAAAACATTACGTTTTTATTCCATTTTAGCCGCCTGATACTAGGAATTATAGTAATTATTTTTTTTTAAAAAGAAGTACAAACCGTCCGCCTCTGTGGTGTAGTGGTTAGTGTGATTAGCTGTCACCCCCGGAGGCCCGGGTTCGATTCCCGGCTCTGCCACGAAATTTGAAAAGTGGTACGAGGGCTGCAACGGGGTCCACTCCGCCTCGGGAGGTCAACTGAGTAGAGGTGGGTTTGATTCCTACCTCAGCCATCCTGGAAGTGGTTTTCCGTGGTTTCCCACTTCTCCTTCAGGCAAATGCCGGGATAGTACCTAACTTATGGCCACGGCCGCTTCCTTCTCTCTTCCTTGTCTATCCCTTCCAAACTTCCCATCCCCCGCAAGGCCCTTGTTCAGCATAGCAGGTGAGGCCGCCTGGGACAGGTACTGGTCATCCTCCCCAGTTGTATCCCCGACCCAGGGTCTGAAGCTCCAAGACACAGGCGGTAGAGGTGGGATCCCTCGCTGAGTCCGAGGGAAGAACCGACCCTGGAGGGTAAACAGATAAAGAAGAAGAAGTACACACCATTTTGTTTTATCAGCTTTTTTCCCCCTTTTATTATTAAGAAAAATACTTGACGGAAAAACGCACAAAATGTCGTTCATAGCGGCTAACCGATGCGTACAGCGCCACAGCAAATAGTGGAGACTCGCGCAGTAACATGTAGCATGTGCTGTGTAGAAGGGATGCAGGGGTATATTTTTGCAATGGTCATGGACACAGAGGTATGATTCGCCCGCTTGCCGCGCATTCGTCAATCTGGGAGCCTTACTCATTCAATGTATCTGTGTAGTTATATCTAGTGTCTGTTACTTTGTTATTGTGTAGTCAAATTTAATTGTGTAATCACGCCGTACTTCTATTTAATTGTAATAAACCAAACCCCATGGCACTACAGCCCTTGAAGGGCCCTGGCCTACCAAGCGACCGCTGCTCAGCCCGAAGGCCTGCAGATTACGAGGTGTCGAGTGGTCAGCACGACGAATCCTCTCGGCCGTTATTCTTGGCTTTCTAGACCGGGATTTAATTGTAATACATGTGTAATTATTGTTCCTTCGGTGAAAGTTTTACTGTAAACTATAATATTGAATCAAAATCTCAAAAATCTATTATTACCGCACTGAAATGAAACGGCGTATGACTTTTAGTGCCGGGATGTAACCGATAACTTAGGTTCGCCAGGTGCTGGTCTTTTGATTTGACTCCCGTAGGCGACCTGCGCGTCGTGATGAGGATGAAATGATGATGAGGATGACACATACACTCACACCCCGTGCCAGCGGAATTAACCAATTATGGTTAAATTTCCGGACTCTGGCGGGAATCGAACCCGGACCCCTGTGACCAAAGACCAGCACGCTAACCATTTAGCCATGGAGCCGGACATTACCGCACTGAAGTGTTAGACTCTAAACCTTTATTTAGCTGTCGAAATTCGCTCAGAGAGCATAAATAACTTACCATTTTTTAGCTATTTTTTCAATGTTGATGTCCCCTCTCCCCCGCGGTCGCTAGATCCCTCAAACCGGGGCACGTTTTGTTGTCTGTAAATTTTTGTACCGTTTCACCCACACTTTTAATTCCTAATCGCCGCTAATGTGTAGAAGTGGTGGTGTACAATTTCTAGATTGCGTGTCAAACTCCTGGGTTCAATTGGGTTCAATTTTTTTTTTGCTATTTGCTTTACGTTGCACCGGCACAGATATGTCTTATGGCGACGATGGGATTGGAAAGGTCTAGGAATGGGAAGGAAGCGGCCGTGGCATTAATTAAGGTACAGCCCCAGCATTTGCCTGGTGCGAAAATGGGAAACCACGGAAAACCATCTTCAGGGCTGCCGACAGTGGGGTTCGAGCCCACTATCTCCCGATAACTGGATACTGGCCGCACTTAAGCGACTGTAACTATCGAGCTCGGTAGGGTTCAATTCTAAACCGTTCTGTAGTATTCATATGAAGTGAGGGCATAACCCTGTTGATACTGATTCATCCGTCGGAGGGTGAAGCTAAGCCTTGAGCAGATCCCTTGGTGTTATTCGACAGAGTATTCTATGAGCCCACACCGGGTTTCACACTTGCCCTACCCACACATATACTCTCTCTCTATCACGAATCCCAGGGAACAACAAGATGGGTAAAAAAAACTGAAGTTTTCAGGGAATTTTTTTTTGTTTTAAAATAATACGAAATGACCGATTTACCAAATGTTGTCAAACCATTCTGCGTAATATGAAACAGCTTTTTAAATAATGGTTTTGGTTGAATTTTGTTTAATTAAAAACATTAATGAAGTATCTGCTTTGGAACGTGAATGAATCTGACTTGTCCTATATTGAGCAGGCATTATTTTCTTACTTGAACCGGTAAAAACCAAAGCGTGATACAGTAGAACCCCGCTTAACCGAACTTCGCTTAACCGAAACCCGGCTTAACCGAAATGCTCTGGCAAAATTGTATTTTAATATTTCATTTTTTACCCTCTCGTTTTTAGCCGTCGATATTCGTAATTCTCTTGCTATATGTGCTGAGAGCTACTAGGCAAACCCTATTTTTATATTATACTTATGCCAGAATGCACTTGTAGCATAAAACAAAACAGTTTCTTACCCTCTAGTTCGTTCCATGATACATGTTTTCTTGAACAAGTAGGAATTATTATTACTGTATTATTATTAATTACTGTATTATTCATCATGAAGAATATGCAGACGACTCCGACCTTGACAATGGCAGTTTTGAGAATCGAGTTACAGCAGATGATGGATTTAATGCATTGGAGGTAAGATTGATTTCGAATTTTTATTAAAATACAGTACCACAGCTTAAATTACAGTACTGTAATAAAATTACTGTATACAGTATTTAGTTCAGTAGTAACAAACAAATTGTTTCATTATTTTAGTTTGCTTTGCGCTTTGTTGAACAAAGCGATGAATCTACACCAGCTGATGTATAAACGGTGGCGTGGCATAGCTGTACGACAGCGCTGCACTACGAAAAGTCAGAAGAAAATCACTGATTTTATACAATGAGTGGCATTATGTAAACATTTTTTGTTAATATACAGTATGCACCTTTGCTTAACAGAGTTTATGCATTTTTATTTCGACATTTAACTCCCGAAAATATTTACCATGTGTCATCCGAAAAAACACGTCAACTGTTTGCCTATTCCACACATGTTAAAAATAATCATGTACAAATTATTGGAAACCTATTTAGGCTAACCACTTGAAATTTTGGTTTTACCTTTGTTTGTACTAATAACAAAAAGAATGATGTGCAGGAACCAAATAATTCTTCCAATACGAAATTTTCTGAAAGACACTATTTCCTTACTCCAAAATCTGTGATATATAATATGTTGTATACTATTTACACCAAAAGCCCTTAATTATTCAGTAAGATTGTGCTCAATCACAGTAAGAATTCATTGACCTAGAATACCGAAATACAACAAAATATGTTACTGAGAAAAATGAAGCTTAAGTTCCGGTTTCTCAAAACCATTTCTTAGTAACGGTTATTTTCAGAACATTCCAGCCCCATTCCTTCTTGGCCCATGTTGGGTTCTTACTCATTCCTCTTGCTCTTTTGTTTATCTCTTCCACCATGAATTCTGCTTTTCTGTACAAATTTAACCTTCGTGCCTACGATAAGGCGACATTAACCTCTATCACACACGAAATATGATTGTTTCACCTAAATATTTACTTACACAAGGAAGAATTTCGTATGATGATTTTCTATACATTTCCGTTTCCCAACATGCTTCACAGGACCAATTGTGCAATAGGTGACCGCAAAATCACAGTAGTACAAGATTACGACTTTCAACGTCTGTTTATAAACCACCGCCTGCTCGATAGTTCGATATGCATTTGATGGCTGCTTATACAGCCTGCTCATTCCAAGACCGACTCCAATCCTCAGACCTTAATGCTACTCTCGATCGTTCAAAAATGGCGAATTGAGTAGCCGAAACTGTTGGAAATCTGGGTTTGTTTTGGTTTGTTGTTATCGTATGTAGTTTGTGTAATTTTATGAAAGTTGACGATAAATGTTAGTTTCTTCGTAGAATATAAGTGTGCGAGTGTATTTATATGAGTCAGTGGACACACAGGATCTGTAATTATACACAGTAATGTGAGAATGTGCTTGTTTTGATCGTGTTTTTACCGATTAAAGAACATGAGTGCACTAGGTGGACCAGGTTTTAGTCTAACTATGGCAATGCCTCTCATACAACTATTTTTAAGTTCCCTACGGAATATAACATTAAGATAGAAATGGATTAGGAATATACATTGCGATTATTTTGAAGTCCATGACAAAACTGTAGCGTGTATACATCATTTTGAGAATAAGTCTGAGGTTAAGTAAGCCTTTTTTCTACTTCCAAACGATTCGTGTTCCTCGAAAAATATTTAGAATACAAGTGATAATTGTGTTATTCCGTCAGTGTCTATGTGCTTCAAAGTGTCGAGTGATTTAGATGCAAGTGTATTTTACAATAATCTGGGCTTTGCCCGCGGAAATGTTTGGCTGGATCTTGGAGTATAATAAAACTTATGAGTGTGACAGTTGGAGCAATATGTATACTGTTACAAAGGAGAAATAGTGACTTAGAGGGATTAGCTGTGTTTGTAACGCAGGGTTTTACTCTACTAACACCTTCTGATTCATGCTGTGGTTATCTGTTATCAAGCAGACTGCGTCGAACTGAAGCTCGTCCACGTGGTTAAATGTCAATGTATAGTCAATAGAGTTTTTGCACTCATGTTCTTTAATGGGTAAAAACCTATTATATCTTTAGAGTCTGAACGTTTCATTACTAAGGTTACTATAATTGTGTGAAGTGCTGTTATGCCATATGTCAACATTATGTCAAAATTACCAGGGCCGTTCATTGGGTTAACATAATAATTTCGGGTGTACTTGGGCTGAGTGACACAGACGGTTAAGGCACTGTCCTTCTGACCCCAAGTTGGCAGATTCGATACTAGCTCAGTCCGGTGGTACTTGAAGGTGCTCAAATACGTCAGCCTGGTGTTGGTAGATTTACTGGCACATAAAAGAACTACTGCAGGACTAAGTTTCGACACTTCGACGTCTCCAAAAACCGTAACAAATGTAGTTAGTGGGACGTAAAGCCAATAACATTATTATTTTGGGTGTACTTCCCCTTCGTTGGGTGCTGAATTTAAGAAATTGTCCACCACTTGCAAACTAAGGCAACAAATTATGTTTCACAGTTCTCATGAGAGCGAATAAATCGAGGAATTTAGCACCTTAATTTGTTTTGAAACATCCAAAATGATGTTAGAAATATCATTTTTATAGTTTTATCATGTATTTTCATCTACCCAGCGAAGTGAAATCGTTATTTGACGAACTGAAATTTCTAAATAATCAGCTTGTTGGTCTCTTTTCTAGTAGAGTATATGTGATTCTAGTTGATTATATGTGGTGCGTACTTGTTGGCGAAGCATTTTCATACGTGTAAAAGTGATTTTCCCTCTGATGTTACATTTACCATGTTAAATTACCGCCGTTTATATAATATGTACGTGATATTTTCGTGTTAGCCAATACCAGCAATCCGGCTACTTCAGCCGCCATGTTTTTTTAAATATTACGGTCTGAGGATTGGAGTCGGTCTTGCTCATTCATTCTCAAACGTGTAACCATGGCGAATGGTGTAACATGACTTGCGAAGAATGTGCCGCTAGATGGCAGCATCAAACAGTCCTAGTTATCGCGAGAATATAGGTAGACAAGCATATAAGCGAAGTTGAAAATCTGAAAGTTAAGTAGAAAAAGGAAAGAATTGTCCATATAAAGTAGTGGTCTAGAGATTTATAGCTTCAGGACTTCTTGAGAAGAAGGTTTCGACGGACAAAAACCTGGAAACTTCGTCTATATGACACTTCCCTACAGAGGAGGTTTCACAATTGTGGCCATCACAGTTTCAGACGCAAGTTCCTGGTGATTATTGCTGCTAACACACATTAAATGACTTGAAAAGTTCTTGCAGTACGGTAGACCCGCATCAACAAATTCATATAGCTCCAGAATTAGGCAAATAAATCTCGGCTGGGGATACCGCAGGCTTCCTCTGTCCAAGTAACTGATCAAGTTAATCAGTGGGGATGCATTAACTGAGGTGTAAACATTATTCAAGTACGTACTGCTTTCAGTTTCTTCTTGGATTACACGCATCAAATAATCACACACAATAGTGCCTGCGAAGCTGTTACCAAAGTCGCACACACTGATTCAGAGGGGTCACGAATTTCTTCCATTAAATCAAATACATACTCAGGTAGCAACGCTGATTCTCTTTAGCCAAGTCTGGGAGAGCATATCGAGGCAAGAAATTGTGAATTTTCCTTGTGGATAACGCTAGCACCATCGGTGGACATTAACATACTGGATTTCAGAATTCTCTACATGGAATTCTGAGCACCCGTGAGTCAGTCATGTCATTACTCCCTTTTCCATTCTTATAGCACTAAACATGGCTTCAAATGGATCTCCTAAAAAGGCCTGTGTGAGCACATAAACATATCAATTCTCAAGAAGATTAACAGTGAACGTTGGTGAAGGAAGTAATTGGTTATCCTCAGATTACTCTCGCATCTGTGCCTTTACACCTTATTTCAGAATTTGATGGAGCCTCCGCGGCTCAGGCGGTAGACGCCGGCCTCTCACCGCTGCGTTCTGTGGTTCAAATCCCGGTCATTCCATGTGAGATTTGTGCTGGACAAAGCGAAGGCGGGACAGGTTTTTCTCCGGATACTCCGATTTTCCCTGTGATATTTAATTCCAGAAACACTCTCGAATATAATTTCATTTCATCTGTCATTCATTAATCATTGCCCCGGAGGGGTGCGACAGGCTTCGCCAACCGGCACAATTCCTATCCTCCCTGCTAGATGGGGGCTTCATTCATTCCATTCCTGGCCCGGTCGAATGACTGGAAAGAGGCTGCGGATTTTTTTCCAGAAGGTGATTAAAGCCGTGGAGGACAGTGGATTCCTTGCGATAAAAATTGTGACGGACAATCACTAAACGCCTTCATGTTTAGACATTTTTGACAACCTCAGATATCCAGACGATAATATTCCAATCAAACTAGAAACAGGAAATCAAATCAAATCCTACTAGGTTCGTGTTGTTGAAGAGAGGATGGAGTGTGACATTTGTGTCAGCTACATCTCACTGCCTAGAGCTTCGACACCTCTAAATGGAACTGATTATACATCAGGACAGAGGAGGAGTTCGATACCCAAAACCTAGTTTTGTTGCTCTGGTGAAGCATTTCCAGGAGTTCGTTTAAACTGATGTGCCCTATTGTCGAAGTCCTTCAAGCGTATGAGCGTAATACGAGGACTTGCGACGTCTTCCCTTTCAGAATACCGGGCGAGTTGGCCGTGCGGTTAGGAGCGCGCAGCTATGAGCTTGCATCCGGGAGATAGTGGGTTCGAACCCCACGGTCGGCAGCCCTGAAGTTGGTTTTCCTTGGTTTCCCATTTTAACACCAGGCAAATTCTGGGCTGTACCTTAATTAAGGCCACGGCTGCTTCCTTCCCATTCCTAGGCATTTACTATCCCATCATCGCCATAAGACCCATCTGTATCGGTGCGACGTAAAACAAATATTAAAAATCTTTCAGAATGTGTTTTGTTACAATGTGAGGTCAAAGAAAATCAGCAAAATGTTAGTGATATTATCCTAACCAAGTTCGTAAGACCTCTATTATTTGATATTGCGTTGGCAAGAACACAAAAAGTACGGTACCACTCCAAGCCTTCGTCCAGGAAAATCTTTAAATTGTGCATGAAGAGGCCAACTGCGCCTTCGTGCAGGTAATATTGCCGATATTTAATATTACTGATGTATTTTACGAGCTTCAGTGAACATATGATCATACTGCATAGTGTTTTGTAGGCTGTCGTCATTAGAATAAGTTTAGACCATTGTGCGTCTATGTCTGCCATCTAGCGGAGAAATTTTGTCGCAGCGTAGTCGCAAAAAGGCTCGCATAGAGCAGGCAGTATAGGAGGATCGAGACGGCGGTGTTTCATTTAGTTCTGTGTTAAAATGTGATGAGCAGGCAGTGTAAGCAGCCAATGGATGCATATCGAGAAGGCGATGTCATAAACATCAACATAAACGAACAACGTCGGTAGCAGCCATGGTTACCAACACAAAGCGTGCGCTTTACAGAGCAGAACAGCAATGCAGTCTTTCTAATAGTTTAGGAATGATGTACATAAATACGGTATAAAGTTTGGTAAAATGTGGGCGTGTCCTTTCAAGTTGCATCATATTGATTTAAATATAAAATGGTCATTTTTCGAATTTTATTGCTTGTTGCAAAGCATTTGATTTCCCTGCATCGTAACTATTTTGGTGGATTGTCAGGGCCCTAAAAACTAAAATTACTACTCAGAGAGGTAACGTGTTTTACTGTGGAATCAATTCATTAGACTGCTATTTACAAGTTCACTTGCGTTCGAGTTTCACACTGCACACGGTTTTTATTCACGAATGTAGTCGAGCACACAGCCCTCAGTCGCACTGAAGTTCTACCCCTCAACACGGCCTCTCATAGCGTGGTGTCGTTCCTAGAGCAATTTACTTCACAACACCGTGCACTTCAAGTAATCAAGATCGTCTTACTCACTACTCGCTGACGAACTCCCCATTGTCTAGTCACAGACTCGTGATCGTCTCGTAACCGCTTGCATTCATCGCGACTAATTCAAGACTAGGGTTACCAACTCTCACAGAAAAAATCCGGACACTACCAATGTGTCTTGAGTTTTGTCTCAGATGACGTAGGGAGTGGGGGATAAATTATTTCTTTGTAATATGTTACTGGACCGCACCGGAATCTCGAATCAGAAAACATTTTGTTTATCATTTTCTTTCCAGAGTTCTGAGATCTGTAACTCCTACAGTTGTTCATCGTTCACCACTGATCTGCATATAGGGTTGTCGCCCAGGTGGCATATTGCCTATCAGTCGTTTACCTATCCTGGTCTTACTTAACATCATGAAATGTCATTGACAACTCTTTAGGCCTCTTTAATCGTGAAATACCAGTGCTTCGCCCCAGTGTAGCAGTGGGCTCGTCAGTTGGACTGCCACACTTTTCCAATGCGCAGGCAGCTAGTGCGCCGTTGAGACCCTACTATTTCTTAAAGTTTTCGTTTCTTCCCATAAGGAGGAGGAGGGCCTTTTAAAAAGTTACGCCCTGTCTCAGGCCAGGAGTTGTGGCGCGGTGATTTGTGATTTGGAGGAGGGTAAAACGGGTGCGGCCTATACTAGGAACTATCTCGCCATTCGCCTTAGTGCAGGTGAACGAAAAACCACAGGAATTTATTCCCAGGACAGCTGACGGCGAGGACCAGTCCCTCTTCGTCTCCCGAATGCAGAGGAGCAGAGCCACGGTAGAGTCGTGGCCACCGGTCCTCTGCTCAGTTGGTCGGTCGGAATGCAGAGTTTTAGAGCCACAGACCAGCCGTGACCACCCCGTCTCTGTACTTGCCGACCTTGAGGTAGTATTACTACTACTACTACTACTACTACTACACACGTTTCCATTCGCCCCTGAAGGGGATGGCGGGCCTCCTAGACGGTATCGCCGTCTCTCATGTCACGGAGATTTGATTCGATGAAGGAGATGTTCTGAGACGGTGAGGGGGTTGGTGGCCATGGACTATACTAGGAACTGTCCCGGCATTCGCCGTAGTGCAGGAGAATGGGAAGCCACGAAAAACCATTCTCAGGACAGTCGACAGTGGGTATCAGCCCCTTCCCGTCTCCCGAATGCAAAGCTGTAGAGCCACGGTTGAGCCGGTTTGTTGGTAGGAATGCTTAGCTTAGGAAAGGTTTTAATTCCCCTCCCCAAGGGGGAGGGCCGAGCCACCTAGAAGGTAACGCTATGAATGCAGAGCTGTAGAGTCGTGGCCACAGGTACGGCCGATGCCGACTCTGCACCCGCCGACGCCTAGAGATACCATTGCAAGCCTCCTATGTTGAACATTGCAATCAGACAGACAGACAGACAGACAGACAGACAGACAGACAGACAGACAGACAGACAGACAGACAGACAGACAGACAGACAGACAGACAGACAGACAGACAGACAGACAGACAGACAGACAGACAGACAGACAGACAGACAGACAGACAGACAGACAGACAGACAGACAGACAGACCACGCTTCTCGATAGATTCGAGCGCAGGCCCTGAAAGTTATGATAGCTGTGAAGCAGCGACAAGCAGGAAGTTAAAGTTGCTCCCTAACCCTACCAGTTCTGCTACGGGGTCGGCTCAAATTTCCGACGTCGATGCGAGGTCTGCTGAGGCACCGAAGGAGTAGACAACTAGAAGTGCTCTTTTGGTTGTCCCCTTGGCTAGTGTGCTGTTACCCGCAGTGAAGCAACAGCGGGAGTGGCAATGGCGGGAAGGGTGACCGCTCCGAAGAAGAAGGTCCCGCTGCTCTGGAAGGCAGGCAGCTGGTTCCGGTAGATGAGTGGCGATGTGCGGGGCCCTTAGGGGCGGCTCTGATGACAGTGGGCTCTCTTTGAGCCGAGGTTGGTAGGTTATCGCTGTTAAGCAACAACGGGCGTGGTTGCAGGTGGAATGGGTGACTGCTCTGACGATTGATCACAAGATCCCGGTGAGGAGAGATAAAGAGAACAGGCTTTAGCTCTGCTGAGAGCGGGCACTATTTGATTTGATGCAGGCTGCTTATCACAGTTAAGCAACGACGGGCGTGGCCAGAGGTCGGAAGGTTGACCGTTTTAACAATTGGTTTCGTAGATCCCGGAGAGTAGTCTCGAAGCGAAGGTTGCTGGCTGGCTACTACTCCCAATGGTGGTGACTGAATAGTGCGAATTGTCGAATGATCAAAACAATGTAGTAGCACTGCAAGCCTTTTATATGGATCAATTTTCAGTGAGATGCTAAGTATACAGAAGTAGCTCTTCAATAAAATCTGATGTAACAGCAGTGAAGAAAGCACGCCTATGCACAAGAACATAAAGAAAACATAATATTTGTAATTAATGAAGGTAGGTTTTTGTGGCTCATAGTATTAAAGTAAATAAATAGATGAAAACTGGATTAAAGCCACTATATTTATTTAATGAAGCCGAGCTTTCAGCCAAATTGCATTGGCCTTCATCAGGGCATGTTAAGTTCTTCAACATACTAAAACGTGTATTTTGATAGAATGTAATTTAAAATTGTTTCATTTAAAACAGCTAATTCCGGAAAATGTAGAGTCCGAAAGAAGTTTCGATTTATTCCTTCAGATAGACTACATATACATTTCGAACGGTCTGTAAAATAATCCGGACAGCTGGCGACTCTCATCGGCTTCACTCTCTAAATGGGCCAGTGGAAGATTTTCGCCTTTTCCATTTCCAAATTAGTCCGTGTCCTTCTTCATAGTTACCCAGCTTCCAGCTTCTTCTAAGGAGCTTACTTATTGCGAAACTTTGCGAACCTCACCAATTTGCCCGAACTGGACTGAACATCGTATCGATATGTCCGTGCTGGAAGAACCAGGCATCCAGAATAGACATTTTGAGTAGATCAGTCAAGCTTACCGCCGGTACTTCGGAAGCATCACCAGAAGAACAGGCACCCTAGAGAAACTCATGTTGGAGGGAAATGGTAATGGCAGGCGACCCCGAGGAAGACGCCCTATCACAGTAGTGTACCAGGATCAAGCTATGGTTTTTATTCTAGTTACAAAATGATGGTAGAACACAATGAAGGTGCATGAACGACTTGTCATTACAAGGGCACTGATACAAGTAAATTACAGATCTGTTGGTTCTACAATTATATCTCTGAATGTTTATTTTGTTTATTGTTCGTTCCTGTATATTTTATTTTTGTAAAAATTCCGTGGAGGTGTGTTCTAACCCCCTACCCCCGGCTACGCCCCTGCCCTATCAGATGGGTATTCTCCTCTCTCCGGGACTGTAACCTTCATCCGGACCCCAACACCCTCAGTCTACAGTATATTGTAAGTGTATTAAAAATCTCTGAAAATCACGATTTCGATTATTTTTTAAGCCCAACAGGGTGTTTCTCACCTTAAATCCGGACTTGCATTAAGCTCTAATTATCGTGAATTTTACTTGTAGACCTAATCTTTTTCCGGTTTTGGTGATTATTTTCCACGTAGCCCTAAGAGTGTGTTTGGGTCATCAGTCCATTGGCTGGTTTGATGCAGCCCTCTTATCCTGTGCTAACCTTTTCATTTCTACATAATTGCTGCATCCTAACTCTGTTCTAATCTGCTTATCATATTCATACCTTGGTCTACCCCTACCGTTGTTATCCCCTACACGTCCCTCAAAAACCAACTGCACAAGTCCTGGGAGTCTAGATGCGTCCTATCATTCTATCTCTTCCTCTGGTCAAATTTAGCAAAATCGATCTCCTCTCACCAATTCGATTATCTCTTCATTCGTGATTCGATCTACCCATCTTACCTTCAGCATTCTTCTGTAACACGACATTTCAAAAGCATCTATTCTCTTTCTTTCTGAGCTAGTTTCACTTCCATACAATGCCACGCTCCACACGAAAGTCTTCAATTTTTTTAAAAAAATATCCTAAATCAGTGTTATAAGTGAGCAAATTTCTTTTCTTAAGAAAGGCCTTCTGTGCTTGTGCTAGTCTGCATTTGATGTCCTCCTTATTTCTGCTATCATTAGTCATTTTACTACCCAGATAACAATATTCTTCTACTTCTTTTAAGACTTCATTTCCTAATCTAATATTTCCCGCATCACCTGACATTGTTTTGGACTTATTTATTTTCATCTTGTACTCCTTACCCAAGACTTAGCCCATACCATTCAGTAATTTCTCCAGATTTTCTGCAGTCTCAGATAAACTATCAGTATCATCCCTAGAGGTACGCGCCGGGAAACAATGGGCGAAAGAGACATCTCAAAGTAATACTGAAACTTTTAAATCGGTCTGCAGTCAATTAACTTGGCTGCATCCGAGGCCTGTATTCGTAAATTCTTGTATTCCCAGGAGGTTTTCGGGCTCTTCTATCACTTGCTGACATGAACGACGGGGAACAAAAAATGTCGAACTACGATTCATTAAAAGTTAAAGTAGTACAGACTCAATTTCATTTTACTCAGAAAAACGAATTAAAAATGAACGACGAAAAGAAGAAATCTATATAAATAGGTTTTGAACCAAAGGAAATATAGGGAATGGTCTTAATTGGACTAATCATATTAACGGAGCTTTAAGAAAGGTTACAGATCTATCCACATGGTTATAAGAGTATTTAGGGACTGTAGAAAGGTCGTAAAGGAGAAGGTGTATAAGTCTCTGCTAAGGCCCCAATTAGAGCATGGTTCAATTGTATGGGACTCTCACCAGGACTACCTAATACGAGAACTGAAAAAAGATCCAAAGGAAAGCAGTGCGATTTGTTCTGGACTATTTCCGACAAAGGAGTAGTGTTACGAAAATGTTTAAAACTTTGGGCTGCGAAGACTTTGGAGTACGGAGATGAGATACTCGACTATGTGGTATGTTTCGAGCTGTTAGTGGAGATATGGCGTAGAATGATATTAGTAGATGAACAAGCCCGAGCAGATCTTTTAAAAGTAGAAAGATCATAATATGAAGATAAAGTTGGAATTCAAGAGGACAAATTGGGGTAAATATTAATTTATAGGACGAAGAGTAAGGGGTTGGAATACATTATCAAGGCAAATGTTCGAAAAATTTCCAAGTTCTTTGAAAACGTTTAAGAAAATGCTAGGTAAACAACTGATAGGGAATCTTCCACCTGGGCGTTATTCCTAAATGCAGATTATTGATGAATGATTGATTGAAAATGAAAGGAAGATTGTATTGTATTTTAATGATAATAAAATATTTTTCTAAAATATGGACGTAGTTTATGTCAAAAATGTCGCAACTCAAACCAAGTGTAGGGCGTGGATACGGTTTGCCGAACGCAGAAATAATTTTTTTGGCAGCGCTTCCATGGCTACAGGCCAATATTTTCTGCTCTATTACCTGCATAAATTCACAGAAAGAAAGAGTTGTTTATTACTGTATAAGCGTACTGTCAGTGAAGTGTGAAGTGATCACGAAATACTCACGTGGGGAAATTAATTTTCCACGAAACTGTCTCTATCGTCCGTGCATAAGTTTGAGTTAATTTTGTTTAAATATAACATAATGTACCTAGGAAATGTACCGTGCATCGCTATGGTATTCTACATTGTATACGGATATCTCCGTAAATTACAGTAAAGGCAGTAACATACTATTACATTGCATGTTTGTTAGCGATATCAGAGAGAGAAAGAAAACAGGGAGGACGCCATACGTTGTTTCCGATGTAAGGTAGGTAATGGGGAAGTTTTGTTGATAATGACACGCTACATTTCCTACTGCCAATCACAATCGGGTCCGGGAGTTTCTACTATAACGGCATTCTTACTTGGCAACTGCCATCCACAGTAGAGATGGAGAGTTTTCATTATAAAGAGAGGCCCCTTTTCTTCATGTCCGTCGCAATCGAGTTGGAGAGATTTGATTATACCGGAATTGAGAAATGCAGACCTACCTAACGTATCAATAATCGAGACACGACAACAAATCATAGGACCAAAGTTGTAGATCTCTTATAATTGAACGGTGATTGTGTTATCTGTTTTGTGATACGACTTATTGTTTAGCCACGAGTTATCCCGAAACGAAGGTCTGCAGCGTAATTAAAATTGAATCCATATTTCGATATATTCCGCGGTCAAAATTATACATCTGAACAGCCTGGAATTTTTCCTCAAATAAAAGAGTGTCCAGGTTTCAGGATTAGCACTCGCATACATACGGAGTAATTAAGGAAGAAAGTAATACAGATAAGGAAATTGAAATTAATAGAAAATAGGATTATAACTGAGGACAGCTGTACAGGACAAATATGAAAATACCAAGTGGATGTATTGGAAAATAAAATGCCCCTAAATAAATTGTGATGGTATTGGTTACGGATATAAGAAGGCGGTAACAGAGGAGAAATTAGGCTCAGGGATTCTTAGGTAAACAGATAAGAAGATGACTTCTGATTTTATTACTTATGCCTAAAAATGCAAGACAGAGGCAAGAAATTAAAGCGGAAAACAGAATTGGAATAGAAATTCAGTAAAATTTATAGCAAATGCCAGAAAACACCTTACGCTGTGAAATAATGGGCTACACTCCGCGGTATCGTTCAAATGTTAACAACGCTATTCGACGACATTGTAACCTCCAAGGGTATTTCGCCAATATCCTACAGAATGGCCAATTGACGTCTCTCTTGCGTTCTACGCAGGGAACAACCACGAGTTTACAGGAATGATGACGAAAATGGCAATACGTTACTTCCCTGCTGGTAAGCAGTCAGAGACGTTGCCATGGTAAACTATAGGTTCGTTGTCGGTCTGTCGGTCACTCAATGCAAAGCATGAGACCGGCAGAAAATAGTAATTTTCTCCGTCATTTCAAGAGTAAGCAAAATTATGTACATAACAAAAGTTGTTTATAATGAAGGGAAGTTTTATATAAAATCAATAGTATAAGAGAAAATGGAATAAAACTGTTCTGGTTTTCCTATAAAACCCCCGTCTATTCAAATATTTTAAAATCATATGCATATCAGAACCTTCCCCGGGATGAGTATACCGTACTCTAAATATGAAGTTTAGTTGAGATCTATCCAGCCGTTTCCCCGTGATGGTGGAACAAGCAGACAAACAGACACGAAAAATAAAAACCACTGATACGGTCTTGAGTTGACCTAAAACGGATACATATCTGAAAAATTTGCAAAAAAACAACAAAAAACGAAATTACAGCCAGCGGGCACCCTACAACTTTATTTATATACACTAGATGAGCATGGTCAAATTTATACGTTCAGGCCTTTATTTCGAGAGTTACTGCTCTGAAACTGTATGACATATCGACAAACGGATTTCACCACCAGACGCCTCCTTTATTCTACATGGTTGGTCCTATCACATTTTCTCGTACCTCCTATGTTTATGGGTTAGATTGAGTTAGAATCTTCGAATAGGATGAAATTTCGTACAGTTTTCACATAGTACTTTCCTTTTTTATACACGTGTGATAGCTGGAATCATAAAATTTAGCTAACATATGGCCACTGGTCGTGTCAATGTGCGAGCTGAGTGTGATGAATCTATTTTCCCTATAAGTGTGTCAAACGATAAAATATACGTGTAAAAAGTACTAAATGAACTTGAAATAGAGAAATACATCTCTATTTAACGTATAAGGGATAGAGATACGACAAAAGGTCATAGGACCATAGTTGTAGATATCTCCAAATTGAATGGCGATTGTGCTCCCTGTTTTGTGATACGACTTACCGTTTAGCCACCAATCATCCCGAAACGAAGGTTTGCACCGTAATTAAAATTGCATCCATTTTCGATATTTTCCGCGGCCAAAAGTTATACATCTGAACAGCTGGAAATTTTTCTCAAAGAGAAGAGTGTCCAGGTTTTGGGATTAGCACTCGCATATACCAGGTGGCTCAAGAACGCCGTACTTTCTACTTACACATGTCCCGCATGCACAAATGATGAATGGGATGTCTACCAACTGATTTTCACAGGCGCACTACTGCCAGCGGGTAGGTTACGTCGGAATATGAAGAGCATGTTACTCAGCGTTGCAGGTCTAATACACCCCTTGCAATAGTAAACATCGTTTTCCACCGCATATTTCTAGGCTTGTGTATGGTACAGCCGCACTGTATTTGCTGTCAGCATATCGGCAATGGATAGTGTGTTCAGCAGCGACAAATACACAGACATTATCCTAATCTGGACATCCTGGTCGGAATGCAGCCGAAGCTCCAAACAGACGTAGGCCAATGCCCCCTACACACGTATTTCACCGAACAGTATAAGTTTTTGTTTCATACAAGCAACTCTATTATCGAGTGGAATGTCTACACGTGTATAAATTAATATGTTATTAAATTTCCTTTTCTGCATCTTTGGCGTGTTTACAAACAGTAGCGGTGATTAGGGGGTGGGGCGAAGAGGAACAGTGGCTCCCTCCCCCTCCCACTTTTTGGAGTAAAAATTACATTTTTTTCCACTTTAGCCAGCTGGAACTAGGAATTATTTAAAGAAAGCTATTTGTACAAGCCTTGTTGTCTTATCTGCTAATTCTTTCCTTTATTTTTCAATTATTAACATAATTATTGTCGGAAATACGCACAAAATGCCGTTCGTCGCGGCTAACCGATTTGTATAGCGCTGCGGCTAGTAGTGGAGACTTTGCATGTGCTGTGAGGAAGGGTAGTAGGGGTACATATTTTTTTGACAAGGTCGTGGACACTGAGTTATAATTCACCCGCCTGCCGCGCGCATCCGTCAGTCTGGCAGTCTCGTTTAGTGTCTGTTAGTTTCCTAGTGTGTATTCAAATACTAAATTATTTTAATTGCATAATCATGCCATACTTCTATTTACTTGCACCGGGCGAGCAGGCCGTGTGGTTAGGGGCGCGCAGCTGTGAGCTTGCACGCGGGAGATAGTGGTTTCGAATCCTACTGTCAGCAGGCCTGAAGATGGTTTTCCGTGGTTTCCTATTTTCACACCAGGAAAGTGCTAGGGCTGTACCTTAATTAAGGCCACGGCCACTTCCTTTCCACGCGTAGCCATTTCCTGTCTCATCGTCGCCATGGGAGGGATGGGAAGTTTTGAAGGGTTAGACAACTAAGAGGGAAGGAAGCGGCCGTGGCCTTAAGTTAGGGACCATCCCGGCATTTGCCTGGAGGAGAAGTGGAAAACCAGCGAAAACCACTTCAAGGAGGGTTGAGGTGGCAATCGAACCCACCTCTACCCAGTCGACCTCCCGAGGCTGAGTAGACCCCGTTACAGCCCTCGTAGCACTTTTCAAATCGTGGCAGAGCCGGGAATCGAACCCGGGCCTCCGGGGGTGGCAGCTAATCACACTAACCACTACACCACAGAGGCGGACGTAAAGCCAATTGTAAAATAAATTCAATTGTAATTATAATTTCAACGGGAGATAATAACAACGTTCCTTTCACTGGGCTAAATTGTTTTGTGTTATATTATTTATTAAATCTATTTAACCTGTCCCGTGGTTTGTTTGTGAGACCTGGTGAAAATTTTAGTATAAATCATTTAATCACAATCTCAAAAAAAGTATTATTACAAATAAACCACGGGACAGGTTAATTACATTTACATAATAAATAACATAACACAAACGAAAGAATTTAGTCCGGTGAAAGTAAAGTTGGAATTATCTCCCTTTGAAATTACAATTACATATATTTTTACAATTGACTTTACGTCACAGCGACACAGATAGGACTTATGGCAACGATGAAACAGGAAAGGGATACGCGTGAAAAGGAAGAGGCCGTGGCCTTAATTAAGGTACAGCCCCAGCACTTGCCTGTTGTGGATATGGGAGACCACGGAAATCCATCTTCAGGGCTGCCGACAGTGGGATTCGAAACCACTATCTCTCGCGTGCAAGCTCACAGCTGCGCGACCCTAAGCACACGGCCAGCTCGCCCGGTACAATTAAATAGAAGTACGGCATGATTATGCAATTAAAAATCATTTAGTATTTGAATACACACTAAGAAATGAAATGAAATGGCGTACGGCTTTTACTGCCGGGAGTGTCCGAGGACATGTTCGGCTCGCCAGATGCAGGTCTTTTGATTTGACACCCGTAGGTGACCTGCGCGTCGTGATGAGGATGAAATGATGATGAAGACGACACATACACCCAGCCCCCGTGCCAGCGAAATTAACCAATTAAGGTTAAAATTCCCAACCCTGCCGGGAATCGAACCCGGGACCCCTGTGACCAAAGGCCAGCACGCTAACCATTTAGCCATGGAGCCGGACATACACGCTAAGAAGCTAATTGGCACTAAAAGAGAGTGCCAGACTGATGGATGCCCGCGGCAAGCGGGTGAATTATAACTCAGTGTCCACGACCTTGTCAAAAAAATATGTACCCCTACTACCCTTCCTCACAGCACATGCAAAGTCTTCACTACCTGCCGTAGCGCTATACAAATCGTTTAGCCGCGACGAACGGCATTTTGTGCGTATTTCCGACAATAATTATGTTAAAAATTGAGAAATAAAGGAAAGAATTAGCAGATAAGACAACAAGGCTTGTACAAATAGCTTTTTTAAAATAATTCCTAGTTCCAGCTGGCTAAGGTGGACAAAATGTAATGTTTACTCCAAAAAGTGGGGGGTGGGGAAGGGTGCCACTGTTCCTCTTCGCCCCACCCCTAATCACCGCTACTGTTTGTAAACACGCCAAAGATGCAGAAAAGGAAATTTAATAACATATTAACTTATACACGTGTAGACATTCCACTCGATAATAGAGTTGCTTGTATGAAACAAAAACTAATACTGTTCGGTGAAATACGTGTGTAGGGAGCATTGGCCTACGTCTGTTTGGAGCTTCGGCTGCATACCGACCAGGTTGTCCAGATTAAAATAATGTCTGTGTATTTGTCGCCGCTGAACACACTATCCATTGTCGATATGCTGACAGCAAATATAATGCGGCTGTACCATACACCAGCCTAAAATTATGCGGTGGAAAACGATGTTTACTATTGCAAGGGGTGCATTAGACCTGTAACGCTGAGTAACATGCTGCGAGCGACAGGCTGGTTCTTATCTCTTCATATTCTGACGTAACCTACCCGCTTAGGGCTCTCTAAAGACTAGGTATGCTCGCCCGCCATTATGGTTCATTCCTGCACTACGTTGGTAAGGCAGTTGACCGCCCCAGTCTTGTATATCGCTCTTTTTTTACTGTTCTCCACTTAGAAAATAATGCTAAACTGAAACACTGTAAAAATACTCATTCTCAGTACTACTCAAACGGTTACTCAACATAAATATTAGTATATTTCGTTAATTATTGTTTAATTTTTACTTGAGACGGTGATTGTAAAAGCAAGATCGTTGATAATTTGTCTTTTAATAAACAAACAAACTTGGCACGTACTCTCACTGGAGAAATATTATAAAAAAATAGCTTACTAATAAATCGGTTTATTATTATTATATTTATATTTTTGATAAGTTGAATAGGTTGTTCGTAAGCTATGAGCCGTGAAATGAGGGACACCGTGGTATTGATATAGGCTACTGTAATTCTTAAATCACCGAGCTCGATAGCTGCAGTCGCTTAATTGCGGCCAGTGTCCAGTATTCGGGAGATAGTAGGTTCGAACCCCACTATCGGCAGCTCTGAAAATGGTTTTCCGTGGTTTCCCATTTTCACACCAGGCAAATGCTGGGGCTGTACCTTAATTAAGGCCACGGCCGTTTCCTTCCCACTCCTAGCCATTTCCTGTCCCATCGTCGCCATAAGACCTATCTGAGTCGGTGCGACGTAAAGCAACTAGCAAAAAAAAAAAAAAAAAAAATTCTTAAATCGTGGATTTTGACGTGGTAATCGGTCAGTGTCGAAGATATATAAATTGTGATAGAAGATTTTGATACCATATGATCTCAGTCGGTATTTCATACTTGAAAAATAAACAATAAGAAAAATATTCTTGGAACAAAAATAACGCTGAAATGTGATGTACGAAGACGAACACACCCAAGTAACTAGGATTCTTTAAGTTTATTTCTTTCCTCTAAAATTTAGTCTCTTTTCTTATTTACCCGTATTAAAACAAACATTCTATGTGCAAAATAAACTTCTACAGCTGAAACTTCTCTCCCAACCTGATACTCAGTTACAAGTGACTTGTAAGGGGAGTAGCCCACGAGTTGTGGAGAATATTGAAAAATTTTGACTTCGGCAAAGTTAACAGTACTTTTTTTTAAACAGAAATTCTTCTGGTTTGAGGAGTAGTAGTATTATTTCTCAACACGACTCATCTTATTAAACTTCAAAAGGTTGCATCATTTGTTAACTTGCTCAGGCAGCACATTAAAAAAGGATATTTAAGTAATATTTTACAAATTTACTGTCTCCTTTTATTACAGTATTTACAAAACAATAACATTACATTCCTAGTTTATATTTTTCTCTTCTTTTCCGAAGTAGTCCCATACATTTTACCTCGTTTCCGTACATTCTTGTTAAAGTCCACAACAGCATAGGATCGAATTTTGAAGAAGTGTCTGCCAACTTTTTCTTTTAAATTACAACACGTTGGAGAACATGTACTTATACATTTATCATTCAAAGTTTTCTCCATTGCAAGATTTGCACCGTTTTGCATTATATAATGCTTATAGTTGCTATAGAAGACATCGCAGTTACAAATTGATTTCTTAACTTCACAATTTGGCTTCTTTAGACCACCCAATTAAAAAAAAAATTCGATGTTTCAAAGCTTGAGTCAGAGAGCTCATAGTTTAAAACCTGCCTGCATATAGGCCTACCACAGATCTTGGTTTTCAATAATGCATTTGTTATATTATCACCAACGTTACACAAATTATTTCTGTCATACGAGGTTAGTTTTGACAAATATTTTAACTGTGGTGTTTGGAAGTTGAACTCCTGTTGCCGGACTTTGGGGGCAGAACTGAATACTGAACGATTACTGTGACTGAATTAATGGGTGTAGTAATGTCAGTGGGAGCTGGATGCAGGTTTAAGTTAGCAGTTGAAGTAGAAGGTGTAGCAGAGGCAGTGGAGGCATAATGCAGGCCAGAAAGGAATGTAAACAACCTGTATCCCTCAGTATAGACATTACCGGTACTACAATTAGGTGCAGAACAACCCACCATTTTGCAATAAATATCCACACAAATATAGCACTATTCCGTCCATGCAAGCGGTGATTAAAGCAATACGTTCAATGTGACGAAGCGAGCGCTCATAGGAGAAAGTATTGTTTGATCACATGGCCATTGCGCATGTATGAACCAAAATGGCGGCTAAGCATACCCATCTTATAGAGCCTTATACCCGCTGGCAGTAGTGACCCTGTGAAAATCAGTTGGTAGACATCCCATTCATCATTTGTGCATGCGCGACATTTGTAAGTAGAAAGTACGGCATTCAGGAGCCACCTGGTATACGGAGTAAATAAGGAAGAAAGTAATACAGATAAGGAAGTTTAAATTAATAGAAAATAGGATTATAACTGAGGACAGCTGTATAAGACAAATATGTAAATACCAAGTGGATGTATTGGAAAATAAAATGCCCCTAAATAAATTGTGATGGTATGAGTAACGGATATAAGAAGATGGTAACAGAGGAGAAATTAGGCTCAGGGATTCTTAGGTAAACAGATAAGAAGATGACTTCTGATTTTATTACTTATACCTAAAAATGCAAGGCAGAGTCAAAAAATTAAAGCGCAAAACAGAATTAGAATAGAAACTCTGTAAAATTTATAGCAAATGCCAGAAAACACCTTACGGTGTGAAATAATGGGCTACACTCCGCGGTATTGTTCAAATATTAACAACGCTATTCGAGGACATTGTAACCTCCAAGGGTATTCCGCCAATATCCCACAGAATGGCCAATTGACGTCTCTCTTGCTTTCTACGCAGGGAAAAACCACGAGTTTACAGGAATGATGACAAAAATGGCAATACGTTACTTCCCTGCTGGCAAGCAGTCAGAGACGTTGCCATGGTAACCTATAGGTTCGTTGTCGGTCAGTCGGTCGCTCATTGCAAAGCATGAGACCGGCAGAAAATAGTAATTTCTTCCGTCATTTCAAGAGTAGCCTAAGCGAAATTATGTAAATTACATAACAAAAGTTGTTCATAATGAAGGGGTTTTTCACATATAGGCTAGTTCACGGATTTTATATAAAATAAATAGTATAAGAGAAAATGGAAGGAAACTGTTCTGGTTTTCTTATAAATCCCCATTTATTCAGAGATTTTAAAAACATATGCATATCAGAACCTTCCCCGGGATGAGTATACCGTACTCTAAATATGAAGTTTGGTCGAGATCTATCCAGCCGTTTCGCCGTGATGGTGGAACAAGCAGACAAAGAGACACGAAAAATAAAATCCACTGATACGGTCTTGAGTTGGCCTAAATCGGATAAATATCTAAAAAAAGTTTCAAACCAAACGAAATTACCTACAGCGGATCCCCTACAACTTTATTTATGTAATATAATATAATATAATATAATATAATATAATATAATATAATATAATATAATATAATATAATATAATATAATATAATATGTATTCAGTCACTGACGAGTATAACGATTGTCTTCCTAATGCATCAATGTTGTCGATCATGGGTTCTTAGATGGCTGCATAAACAATATAATAATGGCGTCTGGGCTCTGAAGAGGCCTGGTGCAGATGTTTCGAGATGACGCCGTATAGGAGACCTGCGCGTCTATGAGAATTGCGCCCTACCTCTGATCAATTCTAATTATGAAGACGGCACATACACCCAGCCCACGAGCCGTCGGAATTAACCATTTAACGTTAAAGTCCCCGACCCGGCCGGAAATCGAACCTGGGACCGCCTGGACCAAAGGCTAGCAAGCTAACCATTTAGTCGTAAAGTAGGCGAATTTTGCGGTAGGAAGTGAAGGGGTTTCCGGCAAGGATAAGGTGGGGAACTCAGTTTTAAGTTCAGAATTTGATACAACGTTGCGAGACCATTGGGAAAAAAAAAAAAAAAAAAAAAAACCACTGAAATGGGAACTAGCAGACCAACAATTAGATATCTTCCTAACAACGATTTGAAATTCTTGTTCTAAAAATGCAGACACATAGACCGATTATATTATAGATTAATTATTACAGAGATTGTTCCGTACTTGTTTCGAATTGTACAGTCGCTAAAAAAACCATGAGTGCACAGTATTGAATGTTTGTTGGAATTAATAGTTTATCAAACTTAATTTAATTATTATCTTAATATAATTTATCTCCCATGTAGATACAAACCCTGTGGATACCCACAACAAACTTTATACACAGTTCAAAAAAATTAGGGGAACATGTCTTGTCAGGTCTGGTATGTGTGTATGTATGTTCAGTCTTCAGCCCTAAGGCCGGTTGGATCCTCAACAGCTCTGTCATCAGCTGTCATAGATGGCATAGGCATCACTGAAAAGGCGTGCTAGGGAAATGAGGAGTGAGGTAGTTTTCCGGTGCTATCCTCACCGAGCCATAAGTTGCTATTACATATCAGTCTGTCAAGCCCACTGAAATGGATGCACCAACCGACCCTATGAACAACATTTTCACATCATTCATAGCAGGGACTGGCTGCAGAAGGAATGGCATTACTAGCATCGCTCATACCTCAGCCTTTCATATCGTCAAAGCCAAGGATAAGTAACAAAATTACTCTAGCCCATATCAGAAGACATAGTGCACTGTAAACACTAGGTCCTGCCAGCAAAGGCATTCACGTCTGGTATGTGAACGTTAATTTGGTAGATGGAATTCCAATGGTCGTACAGTATACCTTGAGACCTTAGCTACTCAAGGTACAGTGGCTCAAAAAGGTATTGGTCTGTTGAGATATGATACATATGAGGACGAGGAATCTAGAGGAATGATGATATAACTTGACATATACTAGAATCCTTGATTATTTATCATCTTGTGCAACATGTACATTGTAAGAAAATCATAATTCTTCCATGTCCATATAACTAAAAAGCCATAATTTAAAACGATCATTTTCACTTGCCACCAAAAAAGTATTGGTCTGAATTAACATAATGCAATTTCTTGATCCTTATTGAATGTTTCAATACTTGGTAAGTCCTCCTTTCCTCTTTATAATCTCAGCTAACCTATTTGGAATCGATCCTACCAAGGTTTCCGTAGTTTTCGTTGGTATGTTATTCCATTCGGTGAGTAAGGCTTCTTTCAGGTCAGCTTTGTTTGATTTTGGATGCTTTCTCAGGTTTTGCTTCAAATAGTGCCACAAATTCTCGATGGGGTTGATGTCGGAAGATTGTGGGAGAGTTTCCATCCAACGCGGTGTATTATATAACAGCCATAGCTTCCTATTCAAGGCTGTGTGTTTGGGGTCGTTATTTTGCGTAAACGTATACTTTGTTGAGAGTCCCATCTTTTGTACACTTGATGGAAGATGTGTCTTGAGGATGTTAATGTATGCTTTGTGATCGATAGTCCCTTCAATAAAGGCAAATTTACCTACACCATTCGCACTCATGAAACCCCACACCATCAGGGAATCACCTCCATGTCTCACAGTAGCGGTAGTCACTCGTCTGTCTGACCTGAAGAGGGTAAATTTACTCTCATCAGTAAAAACGACTGTCTTCCAATCCTCATAGCTGTCATTTCTGTGCTCTTTAGCATACGCAAGTCTCTTCTTTCTGTTAGCCCTACTGATGTACGGTTTTCTACGGGCTGTTCCGCCCGCACATCCTCTTTCGCGTAGCGCATTTCGGATAGTTTCAGATAACACTTGCACTCCTACATCTTGTAACGCAGCTGCTATCTTCGCCGCACTTACCTGCGAATTTTGGGCAAGTTTGCGCATAATTTGCCGCTTGTCTTGTACTGATAACTTTGAGGGACGGCCAGTTCGTTGTCTATTTTCTATTGTCTTCGTTCGTTTGTACCTTTACACAATATTTTTAACAGTTCTAACAGCTCTTCCAATAATTTCACTTATGCCCTTGAAAGATTTACCTTCCAAAATAGTCGCACTACAATCCTCCCTTCTTCCACGGTTGTTTCTTTCATTTTCCTTCCCATTGCTAGATGAACACGGAAACAGTGCTGAATATTACCTTCCGACGTGTCAGCACTGACACAATGAGCCAGATGCGGCAGACAGCACAAGGTCACGATGATATTGTGTACTAGACCAATACTTGTTTGGCGTGTAATGACGCAAGCCGTAGTATTACTGGTCCGTTTGCAAAGATCGTGAATCTTCTTGGCTCTACATTCAACCTACTGATGTACTTGACTGTTTTACATATCTGCATATGTATAATTCCATTATATGCACCGTTATTTGTACCACAGAGTTCCGTTCATACCACGGCTATGGGCAGACCATTATTTTTTGAGCCACTGTATGTCAGATCGAAGTTATACTCCATCTGTAGGCGTAGCCATGCATTAAACTGTCACGTGACCCCTCAAAACAAAGTGAATAGCGGTGCGTCCGTGTGTCGTTGTGAGGTACACAGACTACTGCGGTCATTTGAGCACGTTGTACTTAAGCTAAAACATCCCATGAGACATCTTAATGAGTTTCAAATCGCAAGGGCCGTCACTTTGAACCAGGAAGGATGGACTTTTCGTCGTGTTGCTGTGGATCTCAATGTCTCTCCGTCAGTTATTCAACGCTTGTAGAATTGCTACAGTGAGACAGGCGAGTTCACAAGGAGGGTTGGACAAGGTCGTGGACGCATGACAACCCCACAGTATGACAGATATCTGACCATCTGTGCGTTGCGGCGTCGTTCAGCAACTGCCAGAGAACTGCAACAAGACCTCAAGAGCGTCACTGGAGTAAAGAGCAGGTTGAGAGAAGTGTCCTTATGACCCAGACGTCCTGTTCGAGTGCCCCGTTTAACGCAGCAACATCGCCCAGCTCGCCTTCTGTTTGCCCGTACCCACGTCAACAAGCAACTTCGCCAATGGAGAACTGTGTTGTTCACAGACGAGTCCAGATTTCCCCTGACACAGCTTGATGGACGTCAACGTGTATGGAGATGCCGCGGTAATGAAATGAAATGAAATGACGCATGGCTTTTAGTGCCGGGAGTGTCCGAGGACATGTTCGGCTCGCCAGGTGCAGGTCTTTCGATTTGACTCCCTTAGGCGACCTGAGCGTCATAATGGGGATGAAATGATGATTAAGACGACACATACACCTAGCCCCCGTGACAGAGAAATTAACCAATGATAGTTAAAATTCCCGACCCTGCCGGGAATCGAACCCGGGACCCTTGCGACCAAAGGTCAGCACGCTAACCATTTAGCCATGGAGCCGGACGATGCCGCGGTGAGCAGTACTTACATGCCAAATGTTGTTCATGCTCGATGGGATTAAGGTCTGGACTCAATGCTGGCCATTCCATCTCTTGAATGTCCAGTCCTCGTAAGACAGCTCTGGTGATGCGTGCATGAGTACGAATTCAGGGCCAACACCGCGTGCAGCAACCAACATTTTTTTTTTTTTTGCATACTACCTTTCTCTTGCGGCTATCACTCTTTAGCGACCGTTTACTTCCTGTCTACCTCATAATTGCAATAATTCTGAGCACGGTGATTGATTTTTCTATCAAACGTGCTCCTAAAAATACGGGTGTAGACAGGTGAGGGACTATCCCGCTGGGTTTTCGTGACGTTTCCCGGCCCAAGTCTGACTTACAGAAGGTGAAATGAAAATAATACACATTCGATAGTCAATTCAATAAAATGTTATTTGCAAGTGACCGATGATAACTGTACCGGCTGGTACACCTCTACGCCGCACATTTAAATTTTCCGCCTTAAAGTACTCTTCTACAGTAGAAACTCTGAACTTTAACATCTGTATCAAGTCATAAGTTTTCTCAGAAGATGTTACTACCGTAAATTTTGTGATGACGAAGTTTTCAGTACTGTGTGGAGTTCAACTTGTTTTGTTTTCTATTGATCAAGAAGTGTGGACAGTCTCTGATAGATGTCTCTACAAAAAACTATGACCATGCACCCTGGTGCGAAGTGGAATAACTTTTTTTGAAGAAATTTTGTATTCATAAGTTTGTTCTTTACTAAAGTTCGTTCTTTCATTTGTGGGTTGGCAATATAAATCTTTTCTTTCCGCCAGTTTTGAACTTAGCCAATCCAGAATTTCTGTAATTAATTTTTTACCAATCGTGTTTTTCTTCTTCGATTTGGATGTGTAACTGTAAGCTACCCAATAAACGACTATGGGTGTGTCGTAATTATTCTTGAAAGGTCTCGAATCTTCCCCTAGAGTATAAAAACTGCTGATTTTCTTGGCTCTCCGCCACTCGAACAACATCTAGCCTAGTGTATGGAAGTGTAGCGGGGGGGCGGGTAGCGCCTCTTCCTTCGGGCAGCAGCTCTTCTCAAAGGTAATGGCTGTTTAACATCTTTATTTTCTTGCTAGCTCAGCAGTTTAACCCTCGAAACCTTTATTATGTAACCTATCCTCAAACATGTAAATTGCCGTCACTTTTGTAAAACTTCATATATCTTTAACTGTAAATCGGGGATAGAGAGTGCTTTACCCTCTCGAGCTCCCCTTCATTTTTGCCTTGAGGTGACTACGTTTTGGTAACTTTTTCTTCCTTAATGTATTAAATTTTCTTATACGAGTCACCTCCATAGTTCGGGAATAGCCCCTGGTTCATCGGCCTAGTGCCTCTTAGGTTTTAAAGATTTCATGTAGGAGTGCAAGTACTCGCCTCCATTATAATTGGTGTTACGGACCATCAACTTAACCTATTATTTTTCTACTAAGGCCCATTAGGTTGGGTACAAGATACCCCTGTTTCTTTGTAAGTGTGCCTTGAGGGCAGTTAATAGTAAAGTCAGTTGTGGCCTTTGATAGGCTTGGAAAATTGAGAGCGGGTCAGCTCTCTCTTGTATTTAGATATGTGCCTCTAGGAGGCCTGACAGTGCTAGGTGGGAGCAAGTGCTCCATGTAATGAGGGGATTTCTGCCCTTTGGTAATATGTGGTTGTGAGTTGAGTGCTCAGGAATTGTAAAAATTAGGGCTTGTGGCCCAGAGTGTTAAAATATCTCTAAATCTTGGCTTTCCTGGTATTGTACCTAATTTGACATGTTGTTACTTGTTAAAATCTGAAATTTTATGTGAAAATTGTTTTGCTATTTTTGAAAATTTAACCTTTAATGCAATTTTAATCAATATCTCAGCTTTGTAGTTAGACCCATTCCAGCCCGCACCTTCTTTCACCTCTGCATTCCACGGGTAGCCCCGTAACAATAACTAGACGAATGGCATCGTAGTGAGCAATTGGTACGACAATAAATAAATAAATAAATAAATAAATAAATAAATAAATAAATAAATAAATAAATAAATAAATAAATAAATAAATAAATAAATAAATAAATAAATAAATAAATAAATAAATAAATAAATAAATAAATAAATAAATAAATAAATAAATAAATAAATAAATAAATAAATAAATAAATAAATAAATAAATAAATAAATAAATAAATAAATAAATAAATAAATAAATAAATAAATAAATAAATAAATAACGACACGATGTACGTATTTGTTAGCAGAATATCTCTTCTGATAGTCAACATTCAAAATAAGGAACATACACTTTGGCTCTACAGTGTCGAAGAATAGTTACACAGTTACCATCGTAGAACTAATTAATTCCCATTCGAGAACTTCTAACAATTCTAAATTATTGGCAGAAATGATGATATCCAAGACATCTCAGAGAGGATGTATACCACCAGGCTATTAATATTGGAGAAATAATATTACATTTCTGGGGGAGCAATCAAAACTTTCTTTGTTTTTCTATTTTGTTACGTCTTAATGTCACATTAATTCAAACGGATTTTCTGTGATACTAAGATATGGAAAAGCTGGTGCTAGAAAGGTAGCGCTCTCGCACTTAATTAACAGCTCAGGCATTGTCCGGTATGAAAATGGGAGATCACTGATAGCATTATTCAGGATGTAACAGTTCAAATCCCGTTACAAGCATTAATCTGTATTATTACCATTATTTATTATTATTATTATTATTATTATTATTATTATTATTATTATTATTATTATTATTATTATTGTTGTTGTACCGGGAGGTACACCTCAACGCCGCGCATTCAAAATTAGCGCCGAAAGGAACTCCTCTATCAATCAAATGTGAAACTAATAACACAACAAGTAGGAACTTTAATCAGAAGATGTCTCCACTGAAATATTAAGTAATTTTGTTCTTGTGCACTTACTAAACCGACTGAATTTCTTTTTGTTTTGTTTTGATATACATCAAGAAGTTTGGACATTTTTCCATAGATGACACTACCAAAAAAAAAAAAAAAATGATCATGCACCCTGGTGCAAGGTGTAAGAACGTATAAAAGGTATGTATAAATGTTCGAAATCGCCCTTTTCCCCCAAAAAAATGCCATTTAATTTTTTCACTGGAAACGAAAGCTTGAAGTCTCTACTTCAAAATGAGATAGAATTCATACATATATTCCAACTGTAAGTATCCGAAAATAAGATTTATATAGCCTCGTGCGCGCGTGATAAGGGGCGTGGCCGCAGTGTCCTGCTTACATGTATACATCTCGTAAGGTTTTCTTATTGAAATTTACCTCTTTGATGTGACATGCCTCCTGAGTATATAGTTCATACTTCTGACCAACAGATGTCAATACTTGTATATTCCAAAGACTTTTATTCCATTGCTAGGGTGCCCAAGTAAGTGGGTTAAGTTCACAAATAAAAGAACTGCAACTAGAACTTGAAACTATGAAATCCAAATCTTGTGACGAGATTGATCAACTTAATCAATACTCACGACGTAATAACGTGGAAATTCATGGTATACCAGAACTACAAAGTGAAGATGTATATAAATTAGTCACGAATATTGGTTCAGCAGTTGGCTGTGTAATCAATAAAACAGACATTGACATTGTTCATAGAATTCCAACATCCAATAAATCTCTGCCTAGACCTATTGTGGTTAAATTCGTGAATAGATGGAAGAAGCATGAACTTATGGTTGCAAAGAAAAATGTTAGGCAACTTTCATCCACTGCACTTAATATTAATGCCACTAACCATACTATTTACATCAATGACCACCTAACAGCTAAATCTAAAGGTCTTCTTAAGAGAGCTAAAGACCTTAGAGCGAAAGGCTTCAAGTATGTGTGGTCAAGGGATGGGAGAATTTTTGTAAGGAGAAATGATACTTCCAGCATTATACATATCAAAAATATAGATGATGTCTTAGCTCTCTCTTCCCCTTAGGACTTAGGTAGGCTATTTACTTGTAGACACATGAAAAATCAACATTATTTTTTTATGGAAGGTTCTGAATTCCAACTAAGTGAACTACAGGAGCTTACTAACAGATAGAATTCTGTACATCAACTCCCAAAGTATTCGTAATAAGTGGAGTAATTTACTTTATACAATACAGGAAGCACAATATCCTGAGATCATTGTAATTGTTGAAACATGGGTTTCTCCTGAGGAAGAAAAATATTTTAATCTAAATGGATATGATGGTCTCTTTTGCTCTAGATCACATAATAGGGGTGGTGAAATTGCCATTCATATAAAGGAACCGTATAAGGCTAATGTATTATTATCTATTAACAGTAATGCCAGTTCATATAGTATATTATTAATCGAGATAAAGGGTTTTGTGAATGACATTCACTTAGTAGCAGTATATAACCCTCATACCAAATTTTCCAAAGATTTTCTAAAATGTTTAGAAGATATTTGGAATAAAAGTGGTAAAACATTTTGTATTACTGTTGGTGACTTTAATATAAATAAATTAGAAAATAGTCATATATCTACTGAGCTTCAGAATCTCTGTGGGTGTTATAATCAGAGTTCATGTAACACTGTCTTTCCTACTAGAATTTCATTGACAACTAGTACACTTATAGATCATTTTTACATAAACAGAGTCTGCAAATATAAAATATATAACATAATAAATGATCTGAGTGATCACAATTTATTAATCTTGGATATTAATATTACACCCAAAATGAATACACAAAGAAATTATGTAATGCAACCTACAAAATACCATGTCCCATCTATGGAAAAATACATGTCTCAAACGCCATTAACTATAAATGAAGAGGATAGCTCGGATATCATAACAAATAAATTAATGACATATTTTAAAGAAAGTACTGCTTTAGTTAAAACTGAAAGTCCTAATCTAAATAAGAAAGTTAGATCCTTTTGCCCATGGTTTACTTCAGAGCTGTTAAATTTAATCAAACAAAAAAAAATTATATTATAAAATTAAAAGACAACAGATGAGATTTAGTATGGGATGTGGCTATGTTTCACAGCAGTTAATACAAGACTATAAAGACATACGTAACAGGGTTACTAGAATGAAAAGAGATCTAGAATATAATTATTATATCAATAAGTTAAACAGCACAAATAATCAGTGGAAAGTTATTAATAATATTCTAACAACTAATAACAGTAACAATGAAGAAATACAACTGAAAGTAAATGATAAGTTGGTGACTGATTCTAGTCAAATTTCTACTATATTTAATGACTATTTCACTGATATGGGTCTGTCTTTAGCTAAGAAAATTCCTCAGTGTAAATACCCTCACCTTGAGCCTGGCCCATCTAATTCCTTATTTTTAACCCCTACTAATGAAAATGAAATTGAACAAATAATTAATAATCTTAAAAACAGTTGTAGTGTTGACTGTTTTGGTATTAGTAATATTCATGTAAAGAGACTCTCCAAATTTATTATACCTCACATCACAAAATTAGTTAACAAATCTCTATCAGAGGGTAAAGTACCAGCCAAACTTAAAATCGCCAGAGTTGTACCAATCTATAAAGGCATGGATAAATTTGATGTAAGTAATTACAGACCAATCTCGGTACTACCTCCTTTATCTAAGATTTTAGAACAAGTGGTTAAAAAAAGATTATTAGATTTTTTGTTAAATAATAAATATTTGTATCAATTTCAGTATGGTTTCTTACCTCACTCGAGTACCAGTAATGCTATTGAGGATATTATTATTAAACTACAACAAGCTTTAGACTCGGGTATCTTAGCAGCTGGCTTATTTATAGATCTTAAAAAGGCTTTTGACACAGTTGATCATAAAATTTTATTATATAAATTGGAAGTAGCAGGCATTAGAGGCATTGCATTGGATTGGTTTGTTGATTACCTCTCTAATAGGGAGCAGTTTGTTACATGTAATAATAATCAGAGTAATGTGAAGGTGATCTCAATTGGTGTCCCTCAGGGTTCTGTGCTTGGGCCTTTATTGTTTCTTATCTTCATTAATGATATTGGTCACCTTAAATTAAATGGAAGACTATCCATTTTTGCTGATGACACTAATATTTTTTATACAGGCTCTAGCAATCATGAACTTGAACAAAATATGCAGCAGGATATTCGATTACTTGAAACATGGCTTAATTCCAACCGATTAACTATCAATCTAACAAAAACAAACTACATAAACTTTCACAAACCTTTATATGTATTAAATTTGGATAAAAATCTGCTTTTCTTCAATCAAAGAGTAATGAAAGTGCACAGTACTAAATTCTTAGGACTGATTATAGATGAAAATCTGTCGTGGAGTAATCACGTGGAGACTATTTGTAATAAAATTATCCCTGTGATTGGTATCCTCAGTAGATTGCGATATAAGTTTTCTCGTGGGTTGTTGAAGGGTATTTACTATGCTCTTATTGAAAGCCACATCTCTTATATGATACATGTCTGGGCATGCTGTAATAAAGAATTATTTGGAAAGGTAGAGGTCCTTAGGAAGAGAGCACTAAAAATAATTTTCAAACTGCCCATTCTGACACCGACTAAAGATCTGTATAAATATTGTAATATATTATCACTTCCAAACCTCCGCATAAAGGCTTCTATAATTATGATCTATAAAATTCAAAACAAATTAGTCCGCTCAAACACATCAGTAATTACCAATTCACAGATTCATAATTATGAAACAAGAATTATTTATAATATTCACTACAATCAGATTCATTCCACTAGTTATGGTCAAAACTCTCTTTGGCATTTTTCTATAACTATGTATAACTCGCTTCCAAAAAATATAAAAATGTAACCAACTTTATCTATCTTCAAGAGTAATGTAACTAAATACCTGAAGTAGTATGGTAATTATGGTTAGGAAGCTTTGTCCTATCTTATCTCTTACACCATGTTAAATTATATACTTACTGTATTTTATTTTGTAATCAGATTGTGAATATAGCTGCCATTGTCATTTATTTGTATTGCACCAAGAAGAGCCTTGGCTCAGGTGCCTATATTGAAATGAAATGAAAATAGTCCTAAAACTTCAGTGCTGTTTTTCTTGAATGTAATTTTTTGCACACCTTCCCACATTTCAAATAAATTAACATTTCCTTAAAATTGAGATAGAAAACTCAATGATAGATTAAATTGAAGGTAATGAATGTGGGAATGTTGTAAACTAGTACTTTGTTAATATTGTGAAAATGATTATTGTTATTATTAATATTATAAGCATTTTAATAAGGATGATGAATTATTTTTAAAATTTTGACAAAAATGATGTCTAGCTCACTTTATGTTTTGATAATTAGAAGATCCTAGTTCACAACATTCTATGAATGAAATTCTTCAACTTGGTGTTACCAATTTCAAGATTATAACAGTTTTGAAAATTTTATGACATTTTGAAAATTGATGTTTTTATTAAACATTATTTTTGGGTGGAGATAAGGCAGAAAAGGTTGATTGCATTATACGAAATCGTTAGTCTAATATTTTGTGTTTAATGGTACGCAACTCAAAAAAATCGGTTAAGTATTTTGGATTTTCCTTCGAAACTTTAAAACAAACCTTTTAAAGAAGTTTTGTATTCCTAGGTTTTCAATAACTGATCTATGTTCATTTATGTTTGGGTTGCCAACCCTCATTTTTTCTTTCCACCAGTTTTGAATCTGGCCAATAAAACATTTCTGTAATTCATTTTCAACCTATCCCAGGCTTCTTGTTCGACTCTGTGTGTAACTTTGAGATTAACCAATTAAATTGAGAGGGTGTGGCTGGTTTAGTCTTGAATGATCTCGAACCTTCCCTGAGGTTTATAAACTGCGGATTTTCACGTTGCTTGGCCAATTGATCGTCGTCTATGTAAGTGTGTGTGTTTAAGCAGGAGGCGGGCGGCCTCTTTCGTCGGAAGCAGAACATCTATAAGGTAATGGCCACATACATTAAACATTTCTTGTTGTAGCTACCTCCGGAGCTTAACCCGAGCGGAGAGGTCCGAATCTTTAGTTATGTAACCTACTTTTCTAAAATGTAAATTTCTTCCGGCTAATGTAAAAATTTCATAAAGTCTTTAACCGTAAACCGGGGATAGAGAGTGATGTACCCTCTCGAGCTCCCCTTCATCTTGGTTTGAGGTGACTACGTTTTGTAACTGTTTTTCTTCCTTTCCGTAATGCATTAATTGAACCTTTATTCGTGTCACCTCAGTATCTCTGGGCCAAGAGCCCCGTTAGGATTTTATTCTTCGTTATCTAGGAGTGCAAGTGTACGCCTCCATTCATTTTGTGTTCGGGCCGTTTTTTTAACCTGTTCTTTTTCGTAAAGCCCCTCTAGGTTGGGTACTAGATACCCCTGTATTAAACCTTGTTATTTGTAATTCTGAGAGTGTAACTTTTGAGGTAATATTGACTTGAGCGGGCTGTAAGGAATGGAGAGCCGGTTTTCTCTTTTCACAATTTGTAATTGTGAAGGGTGCCTCTGGAAGGCTTGACATTTGTAACTGAGGGAGCAAGTGCTCTTGAATTAGGGGATTTCTGCCCTTAACTAAAGGATTTATTATTTTAATTGAAGTTCTGTGAACTGAATACGGTATCTCTGACATTGTAAAATAAGGGCTTGAATCCCAAAATTGTTAAAGTTCTGAATCTTGGATTTTCCTTGTCTTGTTTTAAGATTGCTTTGTACCTGATATGTTCACTCAGTGAAAAATATTGTTAAGTTTGTTTTCGGAAAAGAAATATAACCTTTTAAAGTTTTAACTCAATTTTGAGATTGTAGATAGACCCATTCACCCCGGCACCTTCTTTAACCTCTTTCTGCTCCACGGTATCCCCGGAACAATTGTTACTATTATTGTATCCATTATTAATGCTTGATCCAATTCTATAATCTGGTTTCGCTATGTATTAATTATCGCTTGCTTTATTGCATTTAATTTATTGTATATACACTAGCAAATGTACCCGTGCTTCGCTACGGTATTCTACATTGTATACGGATATCGAAGTAAATTACTGTACAGGAAGTGAATCAGAATTTTTAAATTGCACTGACAGTCACTATTGATCGTAAAGTATTAATTACAATATCAGACACACCCCTTCTAGATCGCTTCAAATCGACTTAAATTAATAAATGTAGATCGACATACGGAAGTATATGCATGTTCACCTGCATTTACAGAATAACTGCTGCTAAACGGTGCATCATATCGAAAAACGGTTTTTACGAAAAGACGCCTCTGGCCGCATTTAGCGATCTACATGGCGGCCCTATCATATTTCCTCGTATTTTATCTATTTAAAGGTAAGATAATTTTAGAAAGGTTGAATAGGGGTGAAATTTGTGTAAGGTTTTCACACAGTAAATTACCTTTCAGATACTTATGCGATAGGTTCAAACATAGCATTTGGCTCACATATGCCTTTGCTGGCGAGATGTAGTGTTTACAGTGCACTATGTCTTCTGGTACGGGCTATATCAAATTTGTTACTTTCATTGACCTGTCTCAGTCTCATCCTTGGCTTTGACAATATGAAAGTGACTGAGGTATGAGTGATGCTAGTAATACCATTCCTTATGCAGCCAGTCCCTGTTATGAATGGTGTGAAAATATCGCTCATAGGGTCGGTTGGTGCATGCATTTCAGTGGGCTTGGCAGACTGATATGTAATAGCAACGGCTGGCTCGGTGAGGAAAGCAACGGGAAACTACCTCACTTCTCATTTCCCTAGTACGCCTTTTCAGTGACGCCCAGGCTATTTATGACAGCTGTTGGCGGAGCTGCAGAGGATCAAACCAGCCTTCGGGCTGAATACCCAACATACATGGTTACTGGGTGGTCCAATATTCGTGTACAATTTGATGATCCCATCTTTCCTATAAGTGAATCAAACCAGCAAATGTACGTGTACAAAATGCACAGTTTAGGTAAATCCAGAAATAGAGCCAAATTTAACGTATAAGGAACAGAGATACGACAAAAAGTCATAGGACCAAAGTTGTAGATCACTCCAAATTGAACGATTGTGACATTCGTTTTGTGATACGATTTACCGTTTAGCCACGAAATACCTCGAAAGGTAGGTCTGCACCGACATTAAAATTGGCTCCATATTTCGATATTTTCCGGCGTAAAAATATAATTTTTAAACTTATCGCAAATTTTCCGTCGGTTACAGGCTGAAAGCTATAATTTTGCCAAATTTCAATTTTTCTAACTCGTCTGGGAAATTGTGGTGCCATCTTGATATGGGGAGGGGGTTAAAAATGAGGACTTTCAGGAAACTTTAAAGCCCATGAAACCTATAGGTTATCGTTCTGGATAAATATCACCGACTGTGTTCTTATGCAGCGTGTCCCCCTCAGAGAATTTTGAGAATATTTTTTTCTAGGGATCCTGAAGTCATCGGCTTGTCTGGTACCAAGTTTTAAGTTTGTAAGATGCCTAGAATGGTCTCATTAATTCACGCCTGTTTTCACCGCGCCAAACTGACTTCCATTTATTAATATGGATTATATTTCACCCACTTCCCTAGTGGTTCTAAGGGTGTCTTAATCCTACAGTATGTTTTCCAGGTAGTAAGTCATACTTGAAATTCATACTGGAACATACACACGTCCATTATCTCGGTCATTTTTGGCAATTTATTTTTTCACCCTTTTTCACCCCCTATGCCAAAAGGGGCTGAAGTTGGACTTTATAAATCCGGAATGTTACTATTCATCTCAGCGACTCGGAAAACTATGGATTCGGCAGTATATTCGATTATTATTACATCTCACTCCCCCTTCCCCCACCTCAAGGGGGCTAAACTTTGAGTTTTAAAAAATCGGGAGTGTTACTATTCATCTCAGCGACCCCGACAACTATGGATTCAACACTATTTTCGATTATTTTTATATATCACTCTCCCATCGCTCCCACCACGAAGGGGGCTGAACTTGGACTTTAAAAAATTCCGGAGTGTCACTATTCATCTCAGCGATCCCGAAAAGTATGGATTCGACACTACTTTCGATTATTTGTATATCTAAGCCCCCTGGCCCCCCGTCCCTAAGGGTTCCTGGGGTGTATTGTCCCCACGTGGTTTGTCTCCTGATACTGAAAATCCGGAGTGTCACTATTCATCCCAGCGACCCCGAAAACTATGTTTTCGACACTATTTTCTATTATTTCTATACATCACTTCCCCATCGCCCCCCCACCATGAAGGGGGCTAAACATGGACATTAAACAATTCCGGAGTGTTGCTATTCATTTCAGCGAGCCCGAAAAGTATGGATTCGACACTACTTTCGATGATATTTATATCTCACCCCTGGCCTCCCCCCCCGCCCCCAAGCGTTCCTGGGGTGCCCTACCTCCACGTGGTTTGTCTCCTGATACTAAAAATCCGAAGTGTACAATTCACCTCGGCGACCCCGAAAACTATGTATTCGACACTATGTTCCATTAATTTCATATATCACCCCCCTCACCCCCACCTCAAAGGGGGATAAACTTGGACTTGTAAAATATCCGCAGTCTCACTATTCATCTCAGCGATCCCGACAACTACGGATTAGGCACTATTTTCGATTATTTGTATATATCATTCTCCCATCACCCTCCCCCCCCCCACTATGAAGGGGGCTGAGCTTGGACTTAAGGAAATTCCGGAGTGTCACTATTCATCTCAGCGACCCCGAAAAGTATGGATTCGACACTACTTTCGATTATTTTTATATCTCATCCCGCTCGCCCCCCCTGCCCCTAAGGGTTCCTGGGGTGTATTACCCCCACGTGGTTTGTCTCCTGATACTAAAAATCCGGAGTGTCACTATTCATCTCAGCGACCCCGAAAACTATGGATTTGACACTATTTTCTAGTATTTTATATATTACTCCCCCATCGCCCCCCACCCTGAAGGGGGCTGAACTTGGACATTAAAAATTCCGGAGTGTCACTATTCATTTCAGCGAGCCCGAAAAGTATGGATTCGACACTACTTTCGATGATTTTAATATCTCACCCACCCTCGCCCCCCTACCGCCCCTACGGGTTCCTGGGCTGTCTTACCCCCACGTGGTTTGTCTCCTGATATTAAAAATCCGGAGTGTACAATTCACCTCGGCAACCCTGAAAACTATGTATTCGACACTTACCTTACCTATGGCGCGACGGCCCGTTTTCGGGTCATGGCCTCCCCAGTTGCTCTCCGCCAAACTTGTCGATCTCGTGCAGCTACTCTCCAATTCCGGATCTTGAGGGTATGTGCTGCGTCCTGATGTACACCATATTCCCATCTGTTACGTGGCCTTCCCACGGGCCTTCCTCCTCCAAAGTCTCCTAAGAATACCTTCTTTGGAATTCTGTGTTCTTCCATCCTAATTAGATGACCTGCCCATTTAAGTCTCTTCATTCGAATGGCATGCGACAGGGTTGCCTCCCCATACAGGGAATATAGTTCATTGTTATATCTATTTCTCCATTCCCCTTGTACGCATATGGGTCCATAGATTCTCCTCAGGATTTTCCTTTCGAAGGAATGTATCTTCTCCACGGCTTTCTTTGGGAGGGTCCACGTATCACTTCCATACATCACTATACTGCGAATGAGGGTTTTGTATAGCATAACTTTTAAGCTCAGGTTTATATCTCTACTTCTGAAAAGTGGTAGTACTGCAAAGTATGCTCTGTTGGCAGCTTGTATTCTTGCCTGTATTTCCACCATTTCCTCATTCTTGTTGCTCAGATGTACACCAAGATATTTAAATTCATCCACCACCTCCACTTTGGATCCTTCAGGGACAAGTTGGTCATTTGTATACTTCCTTCTCCGAGCCTGCACCATTACCTTCGTCTTTTGTTCATTGATCTTAAGTCCAATCTCTTTGCCTTCTCTACTCTGGTCTTCAAATGCTTCTTTAACTGTCCTTGTTGTTCTACCCATCAAATTTATGTCATCAGCATATCCAACTAGTTGAGCTGTTTTGTACAGAAGTGTTCCACTGGTGTCCACCCTTAACTTTCTAATCACTGACTCTAGTGCCAGGTTAAATAGAATTGGTGCTAAGCCATCTCCTTGCTTCAGTCCCTGATTCACTTCGAAGAAGCTGCCTACTTCAGTCTGAATTTTCACTCCCACCATCGTATTTCTCATAGTCAATTCCACCAGTCGCACCAGCTTTTCTGGTATCTTGAACTCTCTTAATATCTCCATTAATTTATCCCTGTCAATAGAGTCGTATGCTTGTTGAAAGTCGATAAACATCTGTACCACATCTATGCCCCGTTCCCAACACTTCTCCAACAATTGTTTCACAGTAAATATCTGATCAATAGTGGATCTTCCCTTCCGGAACCCTGCCTGGTATTCTCCTAGAATTTCTTCCATCAGGGGTTCTAGTCTCTTCTTCAGAATGGAGGTGAACAGCTTATATACTGTACACAGCAGTGTGATCTGCTACATACCAGCTTATCCCCTTTCTTGTATATTGGGCATATGATGCCTTTGCGCCAGTCTTCAGGCATTTCTTCTGTATTCTACACACTCACAATTAGATCATGTATAGCTTCTTGTAGTGTGGTTCCTCCGTTTTCGACAACTCTGCAGGGATTCCATCGATACCTGGTGCTTTATTGTTTTTCAGTTGCTGTATGGATTCTATCACTTCTTGCATAGATGGTGCTGTGACTTCTAATTCATTTGTCTCAGTATTATTCCTTGAGGTAGTTGATGTTTTCCCTTTCATTTCTACTGGGTTCAGGAGGTGTTGGAAATATTCCTTCCATCTATCTTGGATCCCTTCTTTATCTCCCAAAGCTGTCCATTTCAGTCCTTACACACGTTTGTTCTTGCCTTGAATCCTTCTTTCACTTCCTTAACTTCTCTGTAAGCCATGTAGCTATTATCTTCTTTAAATTCCTCCACTATTCTAGCCATTTTCTCATTTAATTTTCTTCTCTTCTTTCTTCGACATACATTCCTTACTTCTTTATTCTGGTTTTCAACTTGTTTCTTCACCCTTGTTGGTCTCTCTATGTATGCTTTATATGCTTTATCTCTTTCTTCTTCTATGGCTTTTTGGCATTCCTCATCAAACCATTCCTTTGTGTTCCTTTTGGGTACAATGTCTAGTGTGTCCTTTGCCACAGCCTTAACGCTTTCCTTCAGAGCAGTCCATTTGGTCTCGACCGTTGCTGTTTGGTCCTTATTATATTTCTCTACCAGCACTTCTGCCATTCTTTTCCCTATCTTTCTGATACTTCCTTATTCTTCAGTTCACAAGTATTGTACTTTTCTATCCTACTCATTCCTTCCTTTCTTGTTTTCATAATGCGGCACCTTAATATTGTCTTAACTAGAAAGTGGTCGGAGCCACAACTTGTTCCTCTGAATGATCTGACATCCATGATATTGGATGCCCATCTTTTCTCCATCATTACATGGTCTATTTGATTACAGGTCTTTCCATCCGGCGATATCCATGTTTGCTTGTGTACCTCTTTATGAGGGAAACAAGTTGACATCACTTTCATGTTTCTGCTGGTAGCAAGGTCAAGCAATCTCTGTCCATTATCATTAGTATTGTTGTGTAAAGTATGGATCCCTATTATTCCTTGATATATCTCCTCCTTCCCAATTTGTGCATTTAAGTCTCCTATTATCATCTTAGCATCGTTTGATGGGATTGAATCTAGCACTCGTTCCAGTTCAGCATAGAACTGATCCTTGACTATCTGTTCCTTGTCTTCCGTTGGTGCATATACATTTACGATTGTTAAGTTGTAGAATCGCATTTTAACACGCAATGTTGCCAATCGTTCATTTACTGCCAAAAACTGTAGTACATCATCTTTAGCTTGTTTTCGTACTATAAATGCTACTCCTCCTTCTTGTGCATTCCTTGACTTCCCACTACTGAATATTGTGTGGGTTTGGTGTCCCATATCTCATCCCTTCCTGACCATCTAGTTTCTTGTATGGCTGCTATGTCCACTTTGTTGACTTCTAGTTTCTGCATCAGTACTTTACGTGCACCGGCTCGTAGAAGTGTGCGTACATTCCATGTACCAATTGCGTAGTCCATTGCCTTTAGCTTAGCTCGTCGTCTATTAAATCCACTATTCCGAGGCATATTCTGGGGCTTCGCAACAGTTGGTTTTCCGGAGCGAGGTTGTTAGCCTTGCTCCAACCCCCAGCAATCCTGGAGGACCGATGTTTTCTGTTAGGGTTGTCTCCCTTAGCTGATTGATCCCCATTTAAACGTCGGGAACTCGCTTTCTGCCCTTACATGACTTAGCCGTGTACCTTAAAGAATGTACCCGTTGCCCAGAGGCCACGGCGTGGACGTGCATGTATCGGACTTGGTAGGAATAAATGGCATTTCCTGTGTTTTGCTAATACACTCCCATCAGCAAGAAGTGCACCCACAGGACCACATACTACCCCTTCGAACATACACACGTCCATTATCTCGGTCATTTTTGGCAATTTATTTTTTCACCCTTTCTCACCCCCTATGCCAAAAGGGGCTGGACTTTATAAATCCGGAATGTTACTATTCATCTCAGCGACTCGGAAAACTATGGATTCGGCAGTATATTCGATTATTATTACATCTCACTCCCCCCTCCCCCACCTCAAGGGGGCTAAACTTTGAGTTTTAAAAAATCGGGAGTGTTACTATTCATCTCAGCGACCCCGAAAACTATCGATTCGACACTATGTTCCATTAATTTCATATTTCACTCCCCCCTCACCCCCACCCCAAAGGGCTGAACTTGGACTTTAAAAATATCCGGAGTGTCACTATTCATCTCAGCGACCCCTAAAAGTATGGATTCGACACTATTTTCGTTAATTTGCATATCTGACTCCCCTCGCCCCCCGCCCCTAAGGGTTCCTGGGCTGTCTTACCCCCACGTGGTTTGTCTCCTGATACTAGAAATCCGGAGTGTACAATCCACCTCGGCGACCCCGGAAGCTATGTATTCGACACAATTTTCGTTTAATTTGATATATCACTCCCCCTCACCCCCACCCAAAAGGGGGCTGAATTTGGACTTTAAAAAATACGGAATGTCACTATTCATCTCAGCGACCCCGAAAAATATGGATTCGACACTATTTTCGTTTATTTGTATATCTGACCCTCTCGCCCCCGCCCCGCCCCTAAGGGTTCCTGGGCTGTCTTACCCCCACGTGGTTTGTCTCCTGATACTAAAAATCTGTAGTGTACTATTCATCTCGGCGACCCCGAAAACTATGTATTCGACACAATTTTCGTTTATTTGTATATTTGACCCCCTCGCCCCCGCCCCGCCCCTAAGGGTTCCTGGGCTGTCTTACCCCCCACGTGGTTTGTCTCCTGATATTAAAAATCTGTAGTGTACTATTCATCTCGGCGACCCCGAAAACTATGTATTCGACACTATTTTCGTTTCATTTTATATATCACTCCCCCTCGCCCCCCACCCGAAAGGGAGCTTAACTTTGACTTTTTAAAAATTGGGAGTGTCACTATTCATCTCAGCGCCCCCGAAAACTGTGGATTAAACACTTTTTCGATTATTTTTATACTTTCCCCCCATGATCCCCCACCCCTAATGAAGCTACGGATGGCTTACCCCCACAGTGCTCGTCTCCAGATAGTAAGTCATAAGTGTACCAAGTTTAGGTTGAAATTGCTCCAGTGGTTTAGGAGGAGAGGTGTCATTTACACACATACATCCATTTTTGTATATAGTAAGATATATATTTGTGTATGTGTGTGTGTTTCATTAAAATCGTGTAGAGTGAGACTAACTGCCTAATATCAGATATGGATATGTTTTGTTAAACCTTTTGACATTGCAACATATGGTGTAATACTGCTACCGTAACTGTCGAGTCATCGCTCTGTCATATGCATTTAGCAATGAGATTATGTTTAGGGAACTCCTAGTTCGCCTGAGGCAATTTCAACACAATATGTAACATTTGTAGCTGGGTGGGAGTGATATCATAGTTATTTTGAGAGTTGACGTGTGGGTGACAACTTATATCTATATATATGTGGGCTGTATCCTATAGCGCCAGTCAGTTGGATAGTTCATTTGGTTGGAAGCAATTGGTTGGAAGGAGATGAATGAAGAGACTTGCCATGAAGTCAATTGGAAGCAGACGAATGGGGAACAGTGATATGGATACGTAATCGTCAGTGACCAAATGGATTATATGTTCGGAGTGTGTTTCGTGCATCTGTTCGGTCGAGTTCTTGTGTCAGTTCGGTGACAGCCGAATACTGAGTCGTCGTAATGCAGACTAACAGTTATCAGTGAATTACTTGTAAAGTTGATTGTGAAGTGTGAATATAATTTCAAGCCATGCTATATGTCGTTTGTGAAACTAAAAGGATACATCACCAAATAAGGCTTGAGATACCTACAGCTGATACCAACTCAAAGGAATACGTCGTAATAACACTGGAAGTGTTCAAGGTACAATTAACTGAACCACTTTTAAATGTCCGGTCAAGAGGATTTCAAATTTAATGCCTACAGTTTCCTTCAGTTATAATGTCAGAGTTTTATATTATTATCTTCTGAATTATCGCAGTAAATCTCACTCGTTAAAATCAGCATTTAAATAATGTATTTTGTTTAGTATCAAATAAATTAAGTGTTTCATTTCTATAGTAGATCAGATAACCTCACATTTTAATTGGCAAATCGAACGCCAATCTCCCTTTCCCAGAACCTGATGTTATGCTGTCGAAGTAAGCTTATTACCCTACACCCTACTATTGTATGTGTAAGTAATAAAGTAAGTTCATAGTCCGACGATTATTTTATTTCATGAATATTTTAATATTAGATTTCATTTATATATCGTTACATTCATTTGAAGTCACAAGGACTACCGAAGACGGGGTTCTAAACTTCCATATCCGAATTTAATCTTACAAATACTTAACCTGTACAGTTTTGATCATTCGTTCGTTAATAATATTTTCTCTATCGATAATTTGTAGTGAAATGAATTCTAACGTCACCAACGACCAGGATAACTTACTGCGTAGTAGCACCGACCAAATGGAAATAAAACATCTTATGCAGAGCGAAAGAGGTATTGTAGGAATTATACGCAGTGATTACGTTGCTGTTTTCGGAAAATGGCGCTTAGGACTGGCGCGTAGGTCGAAGAAGCGGTTGAATGTCACCCAGCGCGGGGAACTAATTGCTATAGAAAGAGCAACCAGGTAGCCAGTTTAGTCGTGATAATGACACGAGACCTCCGTAGAGTCCTGATGCAGGTCATTCAAGACGACACAAACATCCAGCCCCCAATGGAAGTTAAAATTCCTGACGCGGCTGGGAATCGAGCTCGGGACTCCTTGATCAAAAGGCCAACATGCTAACCATTTAGCTATGGAGCCAGACAGCATGCACAGTAAAGTTGCATCACCACCGGTGAATCCATCGAATATTTTACTTCACTCATGTTTCATGTTTTAAATTAAATTCATTCTTTCTTTCTCGATTCGTGCATAGATATTTTCCGCTTTATCGTTAGCGTTGGATAAAATATTTTACTTTCGATTGTAGTTAATTTTTATTATTACTTTCGAATTAATATATTATATCACATCATGTGTCGTCTTTCTCAAGGAAATTCGAGGGGAGATATTTATTATTATCTTTTTAGTGACGCACTGTATTTCCTAGTATTCCATAAATCTGGTTTAGCATTGCTTTTCTGTGTTTTTTGTCCCTAAAATATAAGTTCCACTGTTAAAACTCGAAATCTGATTTTTAAAAAACGAAGAAAATAGCATAATTTATATCAGCGCCTGAAAGCTGCTTTTATCAGCTGATAACATGGTCGCGCTCATTAGCAATACACCATTGTAGTTCAGAATTTGGCCACATGACAATCATGTCACAACTTTCGAAACTAGAAGTAACTTATAATCGTACTAGCCGTGGAGAAAATGCGCCGAAAGTACAGGGGAACACAGATTTCGAAAATAAGATATTTAACATTCCGACTGACATCATAACGGGAATAAGTGGCAATCCTATCTGAGTAAAGGCCTGAAAAACCCTATGACGCAACAACACGGCCTACCTAGTGACTGTTACTCGGCCCGAAGGCCTGCAGATTAGAAAGTGTTGTGTCGTCGGCACGACGAATCCTCTCGGCCGTTATTCTTGGCTTTGCAAACTGAGGCCGCTGTCTCATAGTCAGATAGCTCCTCAAATGTAACCATGCAGGCTGAGTAGATCTCGAACCAGCCCTCAGATCCAGGTAAAATCCCCTGACCTGGCTGTGAATCGAACCCGAGGCCTTCGGGTAAGAGGCAGACACGCTACCCCTACACCGCGGAGCTGGCAAAGATCTAAATCATTAAGATTTAATTTTCTGACCCAATTGCAACGGTACAGTAATTATTTCGCTACATATTGTTGGTGCACGTAAATACAATCATGATCCAAAGGAGTGGACCGGGCAGGCCGCGGTCCAAGGTGCTGACTTGCGGGGGCGCCAAGATAATGAAAGTAATATACGTATTAAGTAGTTAGTGAAAAATTGATATTTTCTTTTGCCAACGATTATTTACAAAAGTTAATTCCCCTATTAGGTTATTTCACAGCAGGGAATTAAATACCATAATTAATATATTGAATGTGATACTTTCCTTAGCACTTCCTGTGCCTACCGCAGTGACAAGTGCACAGTGTGGTTTCATTAAATAAAAACTAATAAAAATATATCTCCGCTCTACAGTGAGCCAGGACGTTTGTCAGCTGTCGGACTGAGTACTTAAGGCTGGCCTTCTGAGGTCAAGTTGGCGGGCTAGACCCCAGCTCTGTCTGGTGGTATTTGAAGGTGCTTACACGCCGCTCGGTAGATTTATTGACACGTAAAACAGCTCCTGTGGGACAACATTCCGACAGCTCGATGATTCAAAAAACCGTAAACGTAGCTAGTGAGCCGCAAAACTATTATTATTATTATTATTATTATTATTATTATTATTATTATTATTACGTTTGTCAGCTTTAGCAAATATCTCAGTTGAGAATGAAAGTGTTAACAAATAGGATCTTTCTCAAATAATAAATATTCGCAGAAAGCATAGACAGGCGTGGAGCATTTATGTGAGGATACAGGGTAGTCCATCATTTTGTTGTAGGTTAAAGTGTATATTTACAACAACAGAAACAACAACAACAATAACAACAACGAAGTTTGAAATTTTAGGTGAA